>NC_056743.1:1149239240-1149271740 GCF_019279795.1 Protopterus annectens | reverse complement strand
AAAAGCTTTGGGTTTGACATAGCTTTGTGTGTTAGGCAGAGATCGCCTCTGAGTAGGCGATATGCAACGGAGTAAATCTGCAGTTTTTTGAGACGGTCTGCATAGGGCATCTCTTTGAGGCTGGTAATCCTCTTTGTGAGGTATTTCTGTGGCCTTTCTAGTTGTTGTAGATGTCTTGTGAGGTACATACCAAAAGGGGCATTGTACTCTATAATGGGTCTAATGAGTGACGAGTAGAGGGGAACAATGACCTCTTTTTTCCTGGATGAGAAACCTTTTGTGATGAGGTGTGCCACATAGAAGGATTTCCTGACTACTGTGGCAATGTGATTATCAAAGGAGAGACTACTGTCCACCTGTGTCCCAAGGTCTCTTATCACACTTTCAATGTTAAGTAGACTATCACCTATGTGGTAGTTCATGGGTACTGAGTTTTTACCAAAAGGGATGACAATGCACTTTTTGGCATTGAGCTTGAGGCCATGGTTTTGACACCAGGCATCTGTCTCAGCGAGGCCCATTTGTAGGATGTCCACATCTTTTGGAGTTTTGATTATGGCTCCTAGTTTGCAGTCATCTGCGAGCTTCCTTAGCCAATGACCTTCTGTGTTGGCCTGTACTTCAGAGAAGTAGATACCAAACAGGAGAGGACCCAGAACTGAACCCTGTGGTACTCCACTTGTCACTGGTCTGAAGTTGGATTTGGAGTCTCCTACTTTCACAGTGTGGGTTCTGTCAGTGAGCCAGTTGGCAACCCATCTTGTGACATAGGGATTTATACCTAATTTAGTGAGTTTATCTATAATTCCAGAGTAGGGAATGGTGTCGAAAGCCTTGGCAAGATCTAGATAGGCTGTGTGAACCACCTTACCCTCATCTATGGCTTTGTTCATTCATTCATATGTATATATATATATATATATATATATATATATATATATATATATATATATATATATATATATTATATCTGTCTGTACATAAACATACATATACACCTACATACCTATTTACATTTCCCATACTGTTGAATGTCCGCCGCGCATCCCCGCTGGCTTTACTTCCCTATATCCGATGGACATTATTCTGGCCATCACATAAAATTAGCAGCCCTTACATGTCTTGGACCCAGAAACAAACACGCCTTAGTCACCGGTTTGAACACTACACCATCCGTGATACATTCCGCATGGATGGTAGCTAGGATATATGACTTCGCTACAGGTATTCAACAGTACTGGCAACACGTGACAGTTGCTTGGTGTACGTATGTGTACAGACCTCTCAACCACTCAGGGACTAATTTCAACAGTAACAGAGACAAGGCAAGGACAAATCAGGGACAATCATGGACACTTTTACAATATTAGTACTATTAACTTGAAACGTGTTGACAGATTCAGAGCATATGTATTAATACTTATTTTCTGAAGTAAAAGACATCTATTATTCCTAATTATTGTCATTATTCATTCAGTGTAATTCAACACCTTTCCTCCAAAGGTCACTGGTTTTAGGGGGGATTAAGAGGCTGGCCAGTTATTGTGTGAATGCTCTGACCATTGGTAGGGTTGCCACATTTTCATATGGCCAGGATGGGATATATTTGGGACACACCAGATTTTTCAGGCCAACACATACCCACGGTCAGTACAGGGTTTAGAACTTTACTTATTTTCCTAGATGACAGCTTATTCTTGTAGCAATTTAGTTGCTTATTCTGTTTCTTATAAGATTTATGTATTTTACATACAGAAATAACTGTTTAGGCAACTGTTACATGAAATATGGTACATAATTATTTTCTACAATCACAGGACATTTGCCATTGTATTATTTTTGGTCAGGAAACACCTACCCAAACAGGGACTGTCCCTCACAAAGTGGGACAGGAGGTACCCTGCTTACATCAGTGCCTTAATCACCCTATATCCAACTGCCATTATGCGAATGTGTAAAGTATATATTCTCGATAATTCATGTGGGGAACCATGCAACATGGTCAGGTGTTTAATCCTGGGTGGTAGATTCTGCATGACCGGCTGGAGGCAGAGCAGTCTCGTGAACCACTACTGCACATACAACTTGTGTCCAGATGTCTACAGGACTGGACATCGTGTCGTGATACCAAGTCTGATGTTTACACAGGATACTTATCCCATGAGAGATATCCAAAAATTGAACAAGACAATAACCTTCAATATTTTTGGATTTACAAAAACGTGATAGGGTTTTACATGCAAGGGATATATAGTTTGCAATCCTGACACTGCCTAGGGTGAGACTGCCTACTAGATATGAGTAGTGGTCACTATGTGCAGATATGGCTGCGCCACGCTAGCAGCTGGAGTATGGCTGGATTTGGTGGATGTTCAGGAATAGGGGGGTTGTGTGCTGTGGAGGGGATGATGGGTATTCAATTATGCATCCAGGTGTGTTGTAGTTGGATGGCCCAGTTCAGTCCAGACCATTATGTGGGTATGTGCCAGTGATGTTTCTGTACATGTGTATCACACATTTTAATATCCATATCTTTGTGGGATTGTGTTCTACAGTATGGCCTGTCAGGTTGTATTGAGGATGTGTATGTTTGTTCTTTGTGTTTCTTTCTGATTCACCCACTGCTCCTTCATACACCTCCAGTTCACCTATTGTGCATCCAACACAGTCTCCCCTTTGCAAATTATTACATTACCTGCCCCCCCCACACACCCATATTACACTCACTCCATCCATACCTTCTCTGGTTGTTGGCCCATGGCACGGTCAAGGGTACACATTGCATACACTACATATCGCTGGTACCTGTATAGTTGTGAGGACTACCCTAGCATTTTTCACCTTCCACATGCTGTACATCACGCACATAGGTACATGCAAATACTTATCTTTCATGACAAGGTAGGTAGACTCGGGTAATACCCGTTCATCTTTGGCCCATTCTGACAAGGACGCCTTGGACCGTAAATGGGCAGATTTTGGGTGAATGCTCTGACCATTGGTAGGGTTGCTACCTTTTCATATGGCCATGATGGGATATATTCGGGACACACATCAGATTTTACAGGCCAACATATACCCACAGTCAGTACAATAGATAGTACTTTTGTTTTATGCCTAAATGTAAACTTATTGTTGTAGCAGTTTAGCTGCTTCTTCTGTTTCGTTTACTTGCTTATTCTATTTCTTGTAACATGTAGGTATTTTACATATGGAAATAACTATTGTATGTGGCTATTACATAAGATGTGGGACATAAATATGTCCTACGGTTGCAGGATATTTTACATTTATAATGGTTTTGGTATGGACACAACTGCCCAGAGGGGGACTGTCCCTCACAATGTGGGACAGGTGGTAACCCTGACCATTGGGCTAGACTTAGCTATTGGTGGCGCGCTAACACGATGCGTTTTGCTTCCACTTGGTATAACTATCGACACTACAATAGCATATGGGCATGGGGTTTTAAATGTCATTTGTTCAAGGGATTGGGACTCAATATTCAGCTACGTGCGTTTGTGTTTGCTTCTTATTTTTGTGTTCGCAAAACTGTCTTGCATGCTTTGCATACATTTCAGTATCCGCAGACACTGACAGGTGTGATTACTATTGAAGGCAGGCTGTAATATTCAGCATTTTAGGTTGCACATAAACAGCCGACATGTCCACACCTCCGTGCGGCGCTTCGACACACCCCATCCACTCGTCCACGTTTCCTATGCACATGGATGTGGCAGCAGCGCACCTTCATTAATATGCATATGGCGCTACTGCGCCATCTCTACACCACACAGTCTCGCAAGCCTAACGCCGTCCTTGCGCCAAGCTTCATGAATCCTGGGGTCAGTGTATACCAAGATTATACATTCCCATTATGAAGGAGGTGTGAGTCTACTTGAAATTGATTACATGAATAGATTTACAGTCATAGGACTGCATACAAATCTGCTGACCTCACAAGATCCAAAAACAATGAAAGTTTTGAAACATGAGGAGAACAAGTCTAAGACAACTTCCCTGCTTAGTTTAGCAGAAGCATATCGGTGTCAGATTTAATGGAAATCAAACCAGAAACAGATAAAAATTATGCAGCAACTGAATGTCCCAAAAAACAAAAGAAAGTATATAAGGTGAAGGATCAGATGGGAAGGCAAGAACTATGGAAAATGCATAAATATAGTTGCAAGTACAGAAAACCCCAGAAGCAACCTCATGTCAATCAGGATCTAACACAAGAATGGTTAAGGAAGGGTGAATTTAAACCAAAAGACAGAAAGTTAATATTGGCGGCCCAGGATAGTGGACTATGTACACATTGGTTTACAAAGTCCATTGAACATGCTGAAGAAACAGACAAATGCAGATGCTGTAAAACAGAATTACAAACAGTCGCACATCTTGTTGCTGGGTGTGATACACTAATAGGAGAAGGCTTGTATACTGAAAGGCATAATAATGTGGCAAGACTGTTGCATTGGGGATTGTGCCAACATTATAATAATGAAGTAGCAGTGAAGCATTGGAAATATACTCCGCAAAGAATTATAGAAAAGGATGAAGTTTTTATCACATGGAATCACCCATTACCACAAGCTCAAAAAATAGATGCAAGAAAACCAGATATAGCAGTCCATAAAAAGAAGACAAAAGTAGAATTGATCATTGAAATTGCTAGACCCAGTCATTACAGATTCTTATGTACAGAGACACACAAAGTCATAAAATACCAGGATCTGCGGGCTGAAACAAGGTCAGTGTGGAAGAAGGGTACCTAGACAGTTCCAATAGTATTAGGAGTAATGAGTCGCATAAAAAAGGATTTGCAGTCTAATTTAGATATGTTACTGATACATTTAACTCCATGTGAATTGCAGGAGGCATCAGTTCTGGGCACATTGTGGGTGCTGCAAGAGCACTTCTGGCTAACATCAAAGATTGAAACAGTACTAATTTCATAAACTTTAATCATGGTTTGATCTTGAAATGAGGTTCATTCCTGTCATGGTATTAGAAACCCAAAAGACTTGGAGAAATTAAACTGAACCAGACACTGTGGGTGCAACAGTTCCGCACTACCTCTGTCCACTGCTATACTTCTGCATGCAGCTTCTAGCCATTGCAACACCATCCCTCTGCAAGGACATATCTATCCCTTATACTGCAGGGCTACATGATATACCTGGCCAATGTCCGTGGCATCAAAGAGCCACCAGAATACTGATGGATATGATCCCTGACTTCCTGCAACCTGTTTGCATGGCTACTGTATCCTCCTCTTATAACATGTACATCTATTGCAGTGTCACTTTGACTTGTTATTGTGCCCTTCTCCACTTGTACAAATTATGATGATGACTTTGCTTTACCATATAGGCCAGAAGGGTGGGCAAGGCAATCTCTGCTGCACAGGGAGGCGAGTTAATGCACTTCAACACATATCCTGTGTGTATTAATGCATATACTAACTCTGTTCCATAGCTATGGACCAGACACCACTTCTTTGCCAGTGCTGCAATGAATTGCTACTTCCTTTGCCTGCATGGTGTATATCTGCAGCTGGATCCTCTGGTGATTCATTGCCTGACTCCTCCTCCATTGCTACTGCCACAGTTCTATGAGGCAACACTGCAATGCTCCCATGTTGTAGCTACACGCATGCTACCACATTGAGCAATATGACACATGCCATGAATAATTTAACTGCAGGTTTTAGTACATATTACTTAGTGCCATCAAATGTATCCAGGCAATGCAAGTACACCTTTAAAAGCCTAAAAACATGTTTGATGATATTCAATGTTTGCAACATTGTGATGTTGTATGCAGTCTGTGCCATGTTTTAGGGACTTTGAATGGGGGGCTTGTCAGGCATAGTTCCACAGCATATCCTATATTGCCTGCAAAGCACAACAGTAGACATAGTTAAAAGTGGCCTCCTGCCTGCATCCATGGAAACAGGATATCCAGGACACTAAAGCTGGCAGTGTGGACCTACCAAACAGATGACCTTGTGAAAATTCACCCTGTATAAACACCAGTTGAGACTGCACGCATGTCATATGTGGGGATCATGGAAGCTACCTGGATGGTGCACAGACACTCTGTATAGTGTGATGTGCACTGCACACCATCTAACAGTTGCTTTAGTGGAAGTTCTTCCAGCTGATATATTGGATGCCATGTGGAATGTGTAGGGCCCTGATGGCAATGTGGGTACAATCAATGGCTCACACGACCTCAGGAAAATAGGCCATGTCATTGAATGTCCTCATGGTGGCAGTTGTGTCTTCTGATGTAATTGGAAATTATATCTGTTCCTTGATAAGCTGTAACATTATGTCAAGCAACTGTCATAGGAATCATAAAGCTGATATCTTTGAAACTCCTACCATTTCCACGCTGTATCCTAAGTCTTCCTAAATGGATGTGTTTCTTAAATAAAAGTTATTGAAAGGTTTACCCAGTTACCCCGTAAACAGATGTGGAAGTATGGGAGGAAGACTAAAGTTTGTCTAAACACTAGGTAAGAACTTTTTTAGACATTCTGATTATAGTTTATGGAAGTATAGTGGGTACAATCCAGCTTTTTAAATATATTGCCAAATTTATGTTCATTAGAAGATTTGGATTTACAAGCTAATAATGACTTATGTGACTTTCTGCAAGTGTCTATAGTTCACTTTAACATTGTTTAAGGTAGTTTAAATATTGAAACATATGGTGAGGATTAGGTACATAAGAATGTAAATTAAGTATCGGCTAAATATGATAAAATATCAACTATTTAATAAACAATAACTTGTAACAAATTCATAACATGAAGGGATTTTTTAATATCTAAATTATGATAAATGTAGGAGGCAGATGTATGCATTTAGCAGGTTTTAAGTCTGTGATAGAGACAAATATTTAACATTTGTATTTAAAGATGCACAATATATGTAAACATGAAATACTAAACAAGATGAATGAAAATTCCCATCAAAGTGAGATGGACTGATAATGATCTGTATGAAAACATAAACTTGGGTAATGGCTAGAATATGTTGACATATTAAGTAATCTATTACACATAAGTTTGGAAAAGTAGTACAAGTTATGAACTGATAAAAGCACCATACAAAAATATAACTGAGTTATTTCCAGAATATGGAAAAGTATAAACCATGTTAGTGAATAATAACTAGGAACAGTAATACAACTTCAGGGAGTTTCTCTACTTTCCTTTCCTTATTTTAATGTTAAAAGACATTAAAAATAAGGTTATGTATGTAAGTTGCAGGAAATAATAAAGTTTTGCAATGTAGCACACATATTTAATTTTTTATAGAGAACAGAATGAAATGTTACAGTATTGAATTTTGTGTACAATGAACTGCAGAGTAAATCATCTCAAATGTAAATATGCAAGGTGAAAGCCGGATACAGAGACAAAAATATAAATAATGGGTGGATTATTATTTTGACAATTACTAGCTAAATATTATGGTGCACATATGAACTGCTGAGAATTGAATAAAAGCATTGTGTTCTGAAGACAGAAAAAGTGCCTTCCTTTATTTTTTAAGTGCTTAGGTATAAAGAGTGGAATTAACATTTCACAGTGGGCGTACCCTTTATTTTTTAAGTACTTAAGTATAAAGAGTGGAATTAACATGTCCCAGTGGGCATACTACAATGTATAGAGTCTGATTATGCAGAATTAAGTGGTTGAGGTTGGGTCAATGTTTAACTGTTGAATAACATTTCCAATGAACAGCTAAACATTGAGCACTAACCATTGAATGCTCATTCAGTGAACATTCATTTCAGCAAATGGGAACGTAACTAGTTGGCCAACACATCCCCATCTGCCCTTTTCCCCAATGTATGCGGTCTGGGAGTTGGTATATATAGTTAGGGGGTGTGGGGGAGAAGCCCCCCTCCAGGGTAGATTTGAAATGCAGCTTTTTGAGAGATGGGGAAGTGTTAGGTAACTAGTTTCTTTTCCTGTTGAAAAAATGAACGTTCACTGAATGAACATTTGATAGTTAGGGTTTGTGGTTTAGCCATTCGATGGAAATATTATTCAATGGTTAGACATAGAGCCATGACTCAGACTGATATAGAATGTAAAACATAATTGTTTAGTGTATTACCTACTTCCTCTAGACAATGGTACAGTACTTGATTCCTTCTACCGCCTTTTGCCTACTGTGTGACTCTCACCAAGTCACTTAACCAGATTGCGCCCTTAAGTCACCCCTGAAAAGTTAACAAATGCAAGAGAAATAGAAATTATGGTGTCAAGTCAAGACAATGTGATATGTTATTTAGATGTTGTCCTCTTGACATAGCTCTCAGTTGGCAAACCGATAAGAGATATAATAGATTCAGATACTAGTTCATATGATATAAAACTGGATGTAGAAATTAACGTGTGGAAAAAGATTATATTTTAAGAGCTTAGTGAAATATTAGAAAAATTCCAGTACAACACTGTCATGGGGATATGGTGGGTATGGGTTCATGTTCACTACAGAATGTCTCTGAAATAAGTTTAAGAAGCACAGTGTTACAATAAGCGATAGAGAACAGTAAGAGACTATGCATACTGATTCTGATATAATGGTGTAAACTGACATTAAATTTATGAGGCACATAGAGGCATCTACAAATACTGAAACTGGGGTGGCTGTAAAGATGTTTGATTGGTCAAATAATGGTAACCATTTGAATGGCCTAGACACAATGCAGATTCCCAAAATGTGGAGACTGAATGGCCAAAAATCCAGAGGTAAATATACTAAATCTGTGATTCCCATTTCTCAGAATATTCCCTTTTCTCTGAGGTATGGTGATCATGGAGCTTGCATATGTAAGCATGGGGGATGGGCAAATCATGTCCCCCAAATTAGGAGGTACAGAGGCACTTTCCACCTTGTAAAAAATAAGTTTAAAGAAGAAAAGAAATGTTGAAAATTCACTTTTCTCTTGTATTTTCCAACTTTTTCAGCATTTTGGGACTCAACATTGCCAGTTCTTACATTTCACCAAATAAGGAAAAATATATTAAAAGGAAAATAAGGAGGTGTATGATTTTTACATGCTTCATCTCCATAAGAGGTGTAATAAAGATGTTTATAGGTATATGTCCTGGTAATTACAGCATTATGTTATTATAGTGAAAGCATGTTGAGACAACATGAATGCATTAATATTTGTAGCCATGGTGGTGCAGCAGTAGCGTTGTCGCCTCACCGCAAGAGGCTCTCCTGTGCGATTCTCAGCTGGAGCGCCTTCTGTGTGGAGTCTGCATGTCCTCCCAGCAGTTGAGTGGCATTTGAAAGACATGCGTAGGGCATGCCTTCGTTGAAGATTGGGTGTCAAGCTGGCACCTCGGCACCGTAAAAATCTACTGCCAATCATTAGCGGTCCAGAGTTCTGCTGTGGCGACCCCTAACCGGGAAAAGCCGATAGAAGAACAACAATATTCAAAACAAATGAAAGTACATGTAATGTGACATAATGTTGAATGAAGTACTGATTTTACTGAAGTATAAATAACATATATAATGGTAATATTTTTGCTTAATTAAAATGGCTAGACTTGTTCTCATTCAATTTTCAAGACATTTTACTTAGGCAGTAACCTGTGGAGTGCCCTGAATTATTTTTTTTTAAATATTGAACCAGTCTTTATTAAACCAGCATTAACCGGCTCATACAGTTTCATAGACAATGGGCCAGATTCACAGAGGCTTCCACAGAGTCTAAGAGTAGAGTAAGACTCCAGACCGCCAAAATGTCTGCCAAGCGATCCAGGAACAGCCGGAAGGGGTGTGCATGAGAGCTGTTAAAACTACTCTTGCACGGACAGTGTTAGGTTATGCAAATTACCTCATTTGCTGCTGAAAGCTATGCAAATGAGGTAAATTTGCAATCCAGGAAACACTAACCTGTCCGAGTAAGAGTAGTGTTATTTGTAGAAATGTACTCCGTTGATAAGGGAGTACCATTCTGCAAATAGCAAAATGGAGCTATGACAGCTCCAAATAAAGGATGCATCCAGATGAGGAAGCATGCCAATGGCCAAATATAAGGCCATTACCATTTTTATACGTTGCAAAATAATAAAAAATATTCTTCCCCCGATCTCTGATGTTTAAGCATAGCGCAGCACCGTGCAAATGTGCGGCGCTCTAAAAACCTGAAAAAAAAAATAAAAGTAAAAAGTAGGCATTTTATTAAAAATATTCTTCTGCCATGCAGGTGAATGGTAGGCTGTAGACAACATGGCTACTGAGTAGTGGTTGCTAATGGGGGAAGATCAGGCTGAGAGATGTAACCAAGCATTAGTAGGCAATCCTATGCAAAGGAGGATAAGGATAGTGAATCCCAATTTTCCCTGCCATGTGAACCATGTCCCTAGAGTGTAAGAGTAGGATTAGGGGAGTAACAGAGTAGAAAATAGGTGACATCATAAGTGGTATGTATCAAAGACTGTAAGCTTATTGGAGCAGAGTGGCATGTGTTTGCTGTGAGTTACTCAGGACTGGAAGAGGCATGTCTACATTTGTCTTAACTGAAACCCAGAAACCGAAGGTGTACGCTGTGGATATCACCAAAGTTTCTTGCAAAGCTGCTTACACTGTGTGTGCGCATATGCGTGCCTGTAAACCCGTCTAAGCCTGTGTGCGCGTGTGTGCACCCGTGTAAGTCTGTCTAAGCCTGTGTGCATAAATGTGCACCCGCCTAAGCCTGTGTAAGCTTGTGTAAGCCTGTGTGCGCACATGTGCACTCGTGTGCACGTGTTTGCACTTGTTTGCATGGCGCTGCCCCCTGTGGAAACAGAAAGGGAAAAGGAAGGAAAAGAAGTAGTAGGAAGTTAACCAAGGAGAACTAGCAGAGCTGCCAGGTGAAATCAATCAGAATCAGCCAATTACACAGGCAGTACACTAGCCCAGCCCAGCACTTAAAACTCTGCAAACAACATTCCCCCATGTTTTTCCCAGAAACACTGCAACACTGCAGTCTACAAAGAGAAGTGAAAACTTAAAAAGCTTAACTGAGAAAAAAAATGTTAGGGGCTGCCATTGCTATTATAAGGCAACATGTGCAAGATGCTGAGGGTGGTGCCATTGCGAATGCTGCTGAGCAACCCACAGTGAGGAGATGGAGAAGAGTGTACAGACCCAGGGTAACCTACCAGGGCTACATGAGCTGGAGATAGTGGAGCACTATAGAGTGGACAGAGACCTCCTGCAGCAAATTGTTGAGCTGTGCAGGCCACGCCTCACACGCAGAACCAACAGAGGGGAACCCATCCCAGTGGAAACCAAGGTATGTGTTGGCCTAAGAATACTAGCAACATGTACCTTCCAGAGACCAACTGGTGATATGATGGGGATTTCACAGGCATCAGCATCCAGGGTACTGCACTGGTTCCCGAATGCCATGTCAGCACATGTTGGTGATCATGTATATTTCCTCAATTCCCATGAGGTATTGGCCAGCAATATGCGTCTCTTCCAGCAAATAGCAGAATACCCTGAGGTAGAGGGTGCAATTGACTGCATGCACATGCACATCAAAGCACCAGCCGGTGAGCACGGTAGGGCCTACATCAACCGCAAGGGCTTCCACTCCATCAACTGCCAGGTTGTGTGCGATGCCCAGGGCATAATACTGAATGTGTGTGCTGGCTGCCCTGGAAGCTACCACGATTCCCATATCTGGCATCTGATGCAGCTGTACCAGACATTTGTCAATGGGGACATCCCTGACGGTCACCTAGTGGGGAATGTTGGATACGTATTGGAGCCGTGGCTGATGACACCCATCAGAAATGCACACACACCTGAACAAGAACTCCATAATGAGGCACACACACAAACACAAAATGTAATCGAGTGTGTGTCTGGGATGCTCAAGTCATGGTTCCAGTGCCTGGACACATCTGGTGGAGCCTTGCAGTACTCACAAACTACATGTACCCAAATTGTCATGGTATGTGCCATGCTACACAATATGATCCTGTGAAAACAGCTGCAGCAGGAACAGCATGGGGCAGGGCCAAACAGCCCCCCACCATTGCCAAGGCCTGCACAGGCACAGCGTGACTCAGAGGAGGAACAACCTGAGCCTGCCCCAGTAGGCAGAAGAAGGCATGCCCAGTATGCCTTGGCCTTGGCAAAGAGACAACGCATAGCACATACACTGGCTCAGTAGGAATCCTGGAAATTATACCTCTCATTGACTCACACATAAAATAAAAGGGATGCGTAACTTGACACTACCTGTTTCCAAACATGTATAGGGAGTATAGTATGTGCATCCAAAATAGGCAGCCCTGCAGCACCACCTGAGGCATGATTGCCATGTTTTAAGCAATATAAAGCAGTGCTAAGCAGCTTTTACCATTATTTAGTATATGTAAACAAAATTGCCTGTGCTAACTAGCACAATGTTGGGCAACGTTGAGCAATGTTGAGCAATGTTGGGCAAGGTCGGACAAAGTTGAGCAAAGTCAGGTAAATATGCTCATATTTGCTTTAATGTTCCTTAAGCAGTCTGGTCTGCCCAGCATGAAAATAAAAAGCAGGGACAGAGCTTGAACCCGGGATACTGTGCCCTATAGTCACAGTACTGAACCACTAAGCCATGATAGCATTTCAGTGGCACAGACACAGCAGGACAATTGTACACTAATGCAAACACAAAGAAATGCTGTATCATGCCCCTAAAGAGGCATATGGGTAACCTCCCCCACAGGCCTATGCAGACAGAGAACATCAGGCCAGGCGGTGTGATGTGGGTTGTGTAGGCTATGAAGTCACAATCTAATATACGTGACATTGGACGCTAAGATCTGTAGTACAGTAGTATGCCTCAAGCCAGTACGATAGGCAATAGTACAGACTAAAATGGTGTACTGTACATAGCAGTGCAGGCATAGCAAATGTGTATAAGTGTCAGATGAAACCCTCATCCTATGTACACCCACAGTAACAATCCAGGTGTACCCCAGGTAGAAATGTACAAAGAATAGCTGTCCCCCCATGTGTAGAAATGTTGATAAGTCTATGCAAAGTGTCTCATGGAAGCCATGCAGCCACAGCATGATCCCTGTTGATCTATGACACAAAGGTGAGCCCTGCTGTAAAAATACAACTTGATTTTCCAGACACATATAGTATAAATGTCTATACCGGGTGTGCTCACACACTCCAACAAATGTAGTGGATTTCATTCAGCATCACAATGAAAGGTCATACTGGGCATGCTCACACACTTAAATAAATGAAGCAAATGTCAGGCAACAACATACTGAAAGGTCATACTGGGCATGCTCACACACTTAGGCTAAATACAGATGTGATAATAAGGGATCTATGGACAAAAGTGGATAGTCAACTCTACTTCCAGAAACACATTCACAAAGTGGTCAGAAAATCATGCTATGTGTTCCCACAAACTGCCAAGGTCTGTGCATGTAGGTCAAAGGAGGTTCCCACTACTCAGCAGTCATCAGACCCATCAGAAAGTACCACAACACACTTGCGATGAATCTGACTAGGCACATTCAGCAGCCAGAAAGACCACTGAAGTACCTTAACAAGAGGATTACTGGCCTCAAATAGTGGCCCCATGCAACAAGACTGACTGTAACCCAGTCTGTAGTCTGTTGCATACTGTCTACTCAGGAGATCTCTGCCCAACAGACAGGTCCATGTCATGGCTACACTCAGATCTGTTCTGAGTTACAGCTCAATGGCACTAAATATACAGACCCAACTGATATTGCCAACAACCTGGCAAATAGGATCAGTGTTAACTTTACCCCCCTCTCACCCATGAAAGAGCACATCTCTATAATGGAAGACTGCAAAGTTGCTGTCATCACAGCTGCACAGGTAAAAAACACTCTCCAAAGCCAGTATCACAGCAGCCATGGGACCAGATAACTTCCCAGGCTGTGTTCTACACAAACCACAGAATGAACAGGCACCATGCTGATGTACCATGTGCAGTCATAGCCTCACCACATGCTTTGTTAAAAACTCTGTAGCCAAGAACTACAACATAGGTGGTAGTATACTTAACACTGAAAATGTGACAAGAGACCTTGGGTCACAGGTGGACAGTGGACACAACTGTGATAATCACATTCCCACAGTAGTCAGGAAACCCTCCTATGTGGCACACCTCATCACAAAATGTGTCTCATGCAGAATAGAAGAGGACATTGTTCCCCTCTACTCATCACTCACTAGAAATATAATAGAGTACAACAACACTTTTGCTATGTACCTCACAAGACAACTACAACAACTGGAAAGCCTGCAGCAATACCTCACAAACAGCATTAGCAGCCTGAAATACATGCCATACACAGACCATCTCAAAATGCTCCATCCGTACTCCCTTGCATATCGCCTACTCAGAGGTGTTCACTGCCTAACATACAAAGCTGTGTCAAACACAGAGCTGTTGGACATGCTCCATGTAAAACACTCACAATCCCTCTGACCTTTGGACCCATAACCACGAGTGAAATACAAAAGGAAGGGGTGTACCCATTTACCTTATGGATACCCACACCTTCAGGTTAGTGGCACAGCATGAGGCCTTGGAGACCATGCAAGTGCAACTAACATTGGGCAAAGCTGCTCATCAGACTGCAGCCTGCTACAGATCACCTACCTTGTCTCAGGAACCTCACTCAGTATTCCTGAGAACAGTGGAAAATATAAAGGTCCTATCAAACACCATTATATGAGGAGATTACAACTACCCAAACATTGAGTGGGAGAATTACTCATGTACAATGTACTTTGCCCAATATTTCCTAGAGTTTAAAAACTCTAACACCCTGGAACAGCTGGTCACCATGCCCACTAGAGGTGACAACATACTGGACATAATCATCACCAAAATGGGGTACCAGTGTTCCACAACAGAGATAAACCCCTGTCTGGTAATATCAGATAATAAAGTAATCACACTGGACATCCACATCCCTCCCCACCCCCACCCAGTCAATGAAGCCACTGTGAAGACATTTTTAAAAACAAACTGCACACTTCCCAAGACCAAAGTGGAACGTTCCAAAGACATCTTGCTATAGGATAATGGTATACAATCTGCCAAATCATTTACAAGTGCATCCTATGAGCATCTACAGGGATGCATGGAATGAGACATCACAAATAAAACCAAGATGCACTCCTCCAAAAATAAGACAACAATCAGGTGGTCATTGCCCATAAATAAGCTAGACAACAAAAGGAGGAAAGGAACACATGATAGAGCCAACTGCACTAAAGGAAAGGCATCACTGATCATTATTAGGAAGAAACAATGATTGCTCATAAAATAATCCAAGGACAGTTTCTAAAGACAAATAGCCAAGGAATGTAAGAATAACAACCACAAAGCCTTTGGTAGCTATACCAGACATGTAGGTGTCAACTTCCAAATATGCTGTCAGCTACTGAAAAATGGCAAGAAATACACGGAACCAACTTTCATAGACCACATCCTGGGGGACAAGTTAAATGTAAACTCCCCCCATCACCCCCAAAAGGGCCTGTGTCCATCACAGAAGGATGCAGAGCCCCAGATATCATGGACATGCAGGTAAAGACAGCCCTCTCCAAAGCTAAGAACACAGCATCAATTGGACTGGTAAGGTGTCCCAGGCTGCGTCTTACACTAGGCCCAAAAGAAACTACACCCTCACCTACATTCACTGTCCAGACTCAAGCGTACCACAGGCTATGTACCCAAAGAATGGCATACACTAAAGTCATCCAGCTCCACAAAGGGGGTGCCACAACAGAACTTGGAAACCATTGCCCTATATGTCTACTCAGCCTGGTCTACAAAGCTATTGAGCAAATTGTCATGGAACCTATAAACAGAGACACTGGAGACCTCCAGGCACTGGACTCTACACAACTTTGCCTTGTTCAAGGAAGATCCTGGCTCCTAAACCTGGTTGACTTATTTCAAACAGTTACCAAGGACATAGATGGAGGTGAAAGTAGTCCAAACAGCCCACCTGGACCTCACTAAGGACTTTCTACACCATTCCCCACTCTGTCATCATGGACAAGCATACCAGCTTGAACATTAACAGCTATGTCACAGGATGGGTGGCCAAGTGGCTCACAGATCAAACACACATGTTCAGAGTTGCAGGTGCCATGTCCGACTCTAAGCCAGTCACAAATGGCATCCCACAGGTCTTGGTCCTGGGAACCCACCTGTTCAGTAGATACTGCTCAGAGGTACAGGCAAGCATGGGAGGTGTATGGCTGAACAGGTTTGCAGATGACTGCTAACTGTGGTCCATAATCGACTCTACGGCTGACACAGACATCCTCCAGAAGTGTCTTACAGAGTAAGACCTGGTGTCAAAACAATGCCCTCAAGCTGAATGCCAAAGAATGCACAGTCATCCCCTTTGGGTAAAACAAAGTGCACACAAATTACCACATAGGTGGTAATCCAGTATGTACGGAGAAAGTCATTATGGCCCTGGGGACACAGGTAGATAGTAAACTCTCCTTTGATGATCACATGGCCAAAGTGTTTAGACATTCCTTCTATGTAGCCCAGCTAATGTCACCTAATGTAACCCACTTTGTATAGTCTGATGATGTCACCATCCTACAAATATACCTGTGGAAAGAAGAACTTACAGTAATGTATATAGCACATTGTGTTAATGTATACACCTGTAGTATCATAAAGTAGTTAGGTAGGGGTTTGAATCCTGCACTTGACACGTGTATGTGTGTGTGTGGTCACCTTGTGAAGGAGCAACCTGTTTGGAGAGTAGTAAAACAGCTTAAAAGTGGTATACTAATCCTTGTCAAGGCTGATGATGTCACCAACCTACAAATATACCTGTGGAAAACAGACTTTCCAGTAATGTGTATAGTGCGACGTGTTAATGTGTACTCATCTAATATCATGAAATAGTTAGATAGGGGTTTGAAGCCTGCACTTGACAACTGTGTGTGTGTTTGTGTGTAATCACCTTGGAGAGTAGTAGAACACCTTAAAAGTGGCATACATATCTATGTCAAGTCTGAAAATGTCACCATCCTACAAATATACCTGTGGAAAATATACCTCCCAGTAATGTGTATAGCGCGCCGTGTTAATGCAAACTCTTCTAGTATCATGAAGTAGTTAGCTAGGGGTTTGAATCCTGCACTTGACAACTGTGTGTTTGTGTGTAATTACTTTGGAGAGAAGCAACCTTTTTGTCGAACACCTTACAAGAGGTATACTTATCTTTATCAAGTCTGATGATGTCACCATCCTACAAATATACCTGTGGAAAAAAGAACTCCCAGTAATGTATACAGCACATCTTGTTAATGCGTACTCCTCTAGTATCATGAAGTAGTTAGGTATGGGTTTGAATCTTGCACTTGACAAGTGTTGTGTGTGGTCTCCTTGGGAAGGAACAACCATTTTGGAGAGTAGCAAAACACCTTAAAAGTGGTATACAAATCTTTATCAAGTCTGATAATGTCACCATCCTACAAATATACCTATGGAAATAAACCTCCCAGTAATGTGTATAGTGTGTTGTGTTAATGAGTATTCCTCTAGTATCATGAAGTAGTTAGGTAGGGGTTTGAATCCTGCACTTGGTGAGTGTGTGTGCTCTATGTATGTGACACTGTTGGTCAATGTGTTGTGGGTTTTGCTTTTACTACTTTATGACATATCAGTATGCATTGCACATGTGAGGTAGCTGTGTGGCAAATACATATACGTACATGTTACCTCAATTATTGCATGTGTGGGAACCTTGCTTTCTCCAAGAACACATCTGTCATCTTTGCCAGACTATGCTGCTGCTTTCCAGACCTTAGGTCACATCTGTATGCTTGTGACAAGGCCAGCCACTGCAGTGATCCCTGGCCTAGGTCATCTGTGTCACACACACTCATTACGGTTTCTATTGAATTGTGTGAGTGAGGGTTTATGGCCGAGGTATATGTCAGACCTGTTCAAACACAGCAAAGTCTGTCAATGATGGCTATTCATTATAGGTGTACAACAACCTTTGTGGATATGCATGCAGACCCCTTATTGCTTATGTGATCCACACAGAGATTTCAAAATACCTTTGGAAATGTGATTATCAAAGGAGAGATGAAGTAACACTTGGTTGCATGTACACATCGGTACCTGTTCATCATGTTGGTGGCTACTACCTATATGGTACTGTGGGGATACTATGTTCCGTAAAGGAGGATGAATATGCGTAGTTTGGCTTATACCTTTACAGCATGGGTTTGACAACAGGTTTCTGTCTGTATGATACCCTTGTGGAGGATGTGTGTGTCATCTGAAGAATGCATTATAGGCCACAGTATGCATTACCAGACGTGGACGGACATATCCCTACTGTGATTCCTTGTATCTAAGAGAGCTAGATGCCAAACAGGAGTGGTGTCAGTAATAGGTGCAGGTGAATACCAATGGTTTCTGGCATAGTATAGTACCTGAAGGATCCAAATGTTGCTGTGTGTCCTACATCTGTGTGTCAGTTGTCAAGACATCATCTAATGATTGGTTATGGTCAGGCTGTTGAAGTTATGTATACTACCAGAATGCAAAACAATGACAGATAGTAACAGTATCACCCACAGCACAATGTCAAACCATGTCATACACACATGTGTAGTCAAGTTCCGAAATGTGTGTAGTACAATGCATACTGGCCACCAATAGAAACTATGGAGTGTTGCTGTGTAATACAGGGCATGTCACCCTGCCCATGTGTCCACTATGCACGTACATGCAGACAGTGCACCTCCACCATGTTCACAAATGTACACCTGCAAATCTGTGCTACACACATCCCACACATACTGTCCACTCTCTAACACATGCTGCCAATACTACCCACATCAGCCAAGTGGCACGTTGGCGGACAATACACTATTGGATCTAACCCTTGTGTAAACAATACTACATTGACAATCATAGCTTTAATGCATCATGCCTGCTCAGCTACACCTTCAAGCATATCATTACACTCTACTGCTGACAACATGCCAACATTACTATACTGCTATAAAGTCACCCTGTGCATCAGCACCATGGTAGCCTGTTCCTGCATCAATGTTACAGATGACAGGAGGTGACACAGGTTTCATCATATGCACAGGGTGTGATGTTGGTTTGCCAGAGGCCTACAATGAGTCATACAATTGACATGTATGTGTGTGTGTGTGTGTGTGTGTGTGTGTGTATGTGTGTGTGTGTGTGTGTGTGTGTGTGTGTGTGTGTGTGTGTGTGTGTGAGGGGCAAGAGTACTGCTATGGGCCAATGTTGATGCAATGTGTGCGGGTATGTGCTAGCCCTAGATGTCTGGTTTATGTGTGTGTGTGTGTCTGCATGTACATAGTTACACCATGTGGCTGCCATATATGGGTATTTGTGGGACAGTCACAGACTGTACCTGCCAGGCTTTACAGATCACTGTCTCTGGCCACAGATATGGTACCTGTGCCTGGCAGGGGTGCTACTGACACTATCGGGTACTAAGCCAGACTGGGTACTATCCCCAGAGGTAGATGAATGTACACTGGACCAAGGTCCCTGCTAGGACTGTCCAGAGCCACATGCACGTGGTCTTCTAGGACATTTTGTGGACATCCCATGCCCAACATTGCTGGTGCTGGTACTGGCACTACAGGAGCGGCTGTGACTTGAGGGATGTCTGAGGCGACTGCCAGCTGCTGATGTTGCTCGCATACGTCCACGTTGACAACTCAACCATCGCGCACTGTCCTGACACATGGACATGACATTGCGGAGGACATCTAATGTCTCTCCCCAACGTCTATCAGTGACCTCAGTGTAATTACAGATGGCACCTGCTAGGTCATGAATACTGTCAATTACGGTGGTGTTATGTGCCTTCTGTGCCCTTAGTCCCTGTATGGTGTACCGTTCCATACCTGTCTGTGCCTCCATGACAGCCTGGAACATGTGTGAGGTTGTAAGACCTGGTGCACTTCTGCCAGTGGCATGATGAGCAGTAGTGCTCTGATGAGAACCCCTGTACATCTGCCTATGTGGTACCCTTCCAGACATCTGGGTATGGCTGCTGTGTCGGGATGCATGTGCCATGGATACTACACTGTCCTGGCCAATGCCGACTGTATGCTGTCCCTCAGCTAAGGGCATTGGTGATGGATGTATTGGCAGTATGACTGTGTGCATGGATGGTGTGGCCCAACGACAGACCCTGGCAAACATGCCTGTGCCTCAACACAACTATCACCATTATCACTATTTTGCTCAGTGACATCATTTTCCCTGCTGCAGTGAACCAGCCCAAAGTCAGTACCTGTGAGAGGAAGACAGTAAACACACTTTACGACCTGTACATGATGTCAACACTCATGCACACATGAACACATGCACACATGCACACATGAAAACATGCACACATGCACACATGAACACATGAACACATGCACACTTGCACACATGCACACATGAACACATGCACACATGCACACATGCACACATGCACACATGCACACATGAACACATGCACACATGCACACATGCACACATGAACAAATGAACACATGCACACATGCACACAAATGCACTCCTCACTAAAACAGACACACACACACACACACACACACACACACACACACACACACACACACACACACACACACACACACCACCAGCAACCCAGAACATACTCAATAGCGGGTGATGGTGGGGTATAGTATCACAAGGTAAACAGTTATATCACACATGTCAGCATGCAGGACATGTGTTGCTCAACAGCATGCAGTGTGGGTGTAGACAGCCCTTGCTAATAACAGTATACATGGATTTGATGCATGTGTGTTGTTGTTCAGTGATTGCCTCACCCTGGAACACAATGTGTATATGGACACAACACTGCTGTGCAAGTATTAAAATCTCTGCAATGTCCTGTGCACCATCACTCACAGGTATACATACCATGGCTGGATGAGTATCTGTGTGTCACATAGACATCCATTTCTGATTAGAGCATCTGTGTCTTTAGCAGATAATTGTAGACACAGGTTTAGCACATGCATGCTATGTATACACGCAGGATGAGTGGTGCATGTATGCCTGATGGAATACCATTGCTCAACATAGCCATTGTACAGTGGTTATGATGAGTGTGAACATGACAGTGCCAGCCATGACATGGCATGCTACAACACAACTGCAACATTAAACATCACACATACACAGTGTGTGTCATGTGACCTATACACTCAATAGCATTACAATACATATATGTGTCACTTTGTACAAATGGTGATTGCTATGCATATTGTGTATAGGTGCATATGTTTGCACACACACAACACTGAGGTGCATAGCAGTTAATGCTATGTGTAGTACTGTGTTCACTGTAACTGGATGGGGTGTAGTACCATGAGCCATCATCATGCAGCTCCATGTGGTCACTCAAGGCTACTAATGTGTGCCAGATCAGCACATACCATGCTGTACTGGAACTGCAGTACCATGGCTACATTCACCATTTTACAGCCAGTTGTGACATGGGTTTGTAAGGTGCCCAATAGGGGGCATTGCCTAACATGAATGTGTTATGTGTTGAAGAGTGTCACACAGCCGCATGAGAGGCATCTACCCCTCAGGTATATCATGTTTGCTGTGTGGATGACATTTGGGATACTGGAGTGTGACCTTACAGCGGGTGTCTGAATACGCCATGTGTAGCATGCTAATGTGTACTGCATATGACAAAGTTGTGTATGTTGTGTGCATGTGTATCAACTCTGCCTATCCAATGTCCACTACAGTGTTGCCACAACTGTGTGGGATGCTCTGTGTATTGCATGTATTTCAGGCAGCGATCCATGTGACTGTGATGTGCATAGTCTCACAGCAAACATGCACAGCATGCATTATGCGTAGGTGTGTTACGTGTACATGGCCTACACCTCACCTATGACATGCACATTTAATTAGCAATATTAAATGTAGAACACACTCACCAGCATGGGTCTGCTGTCTTGCTGTCACACCAGAAGGACCTACAAAGATATGAGACAGTTTGTCAGTGGCAACAACTGTGGCATTGCTACTGTTTGCAATCTTACAGTAGTACAACAGTTGACAGTGGCCTACAGATTATATTCCTAATTATTAGTATTGCACAACACTAGCCACCACATCTTCTAACTAGACAGTACACATCTCACATAAGCATGCTCTACCAATAGAGGTAACAGTAGTCTACAGCTATGCCATGTTACCTGCACAATTTGTATCAACTTGCTGGGTGGCTCCGGCCTCCATGATGATACATGGTACTTGTTGTTGTTGGCCAGGAGCCACCTGGCTCAGGAGCAGATCCTCCACTCTGGTGAGGGGGGGTGGATGGCTACCCCACCACCTGTGGCAAGATGTTGTCTACGGATATCAGATGCATGCTGTCGGACATGTCTAATTAAATCACTGCAGTGATGGCGTACCTGCTCATATGTCCGGTTATGCATGCCTATGTCATTTACCCTACGGACAAGATCTTGCCACAGTGCAGTCCACTCATGCTGGTCCTGGCTGGTTCTGGAGAACAGCAGGGCATAGTACTGCACCAGGCTTGTCATTAACTGTTCCTCCTCTGCCGGGCTATAGGTGGCATTACGATGGTGGGCCATGACCCTGGAAGACAATGAAACAATATGTGTGAGCAAGTCATGTGGCACACTTAATGTTCTAAAGTACAGATATCAATTAACTGCCATATATAGCAACCTATTGGCTGTCAGAGGATACACACTTTCAATACCACATATCAGTGCTCAACCCACAACTGCCAGACAGTGCCTGGCACACCCTATATATCAAACCATGTTTTGCACAGCAACAAAGATAAACCAGTATGTAAGACTATGCAACAGTACATGGCACACTGTATGTGACATAATGCACCACCTAGCCACAGGAGGTATATATCAAGCTAATGCATCAAGAAATATGTAATCCATTGCAATGATTGTAAAGTCCAGTTACAGTATTACCAGTATACCACACTAATCATTGATGGCAAACTCCTGCCTAACATTTGTGCACATTCGTTAATATAGGTGGCATACTGCTGCACTAGACTATACATGTTGCTAGATACGCACTTATATCCTGTAACACACATATGACTGAGGCCATGGTACAGGCATACCCACACACACATCAGACATACATACCAGACACAAAGGTATGGCAACCCAGATTACCTTTACCTGTGTACCATACAGTACTGTGTGTCAGTAGTTACAAAACCTTATGCCTGAGGTATGTAACCTGTGAGGACTACAGCGAACACACAAAACAGTGGTTCCAAGAAATGTGGACATACACCATACTGTGCTGTTTAGGCATACAGCTTCAGGTAGTGTTACAGTTCATACAGGAGTTGGATTCACCAGCGGTAACACTCAATAAGCATACATATACGGCTTTAGCCTACAATGGGACACCCCAGTTGACACCAAGGGACTATGTCAGACCATATGGCATACTGCTTTTTCTGCCTAGTAATTGCATACACATCTTTTGCTGGGATTACAGCTAGGACACATAATGCCATGACAGAAATAGTTTCCCACTAAGTTATCACACATATACAGAACTCTGACACATTTATCCACACATTCACCATCACACTCAGTCAACCTCACATAGCAATTATTGCAAAAGTACATGTGGGTGTATATTGCTTTATCCGTAGGTAATAGGCTATTGGCCCTAGGGCCTATAGAAGTCTAGCCATACGCTACCCTGGCCTTTGACACACAGGTAATTACATTTCACGTGGCCCTGTCAAGCAGAGCCACAGAGGTGATTCCCGGGGTGTATTTCCTATCTCCCATACAATCATTAGGATTATTTATGATGACTGCTAATTAGGAGCTTTGTTTGCTATTGATAGGTAGTTTGCTCTAGAGTATGGGATGTCTCTGAGATAGGAATCTATCCCTCCAGCATGTGCTGTTTATTGAGGTCACAAGGTTTAGATCCCTAGAACGTGTAGCTCGTAGGGATTGTGATCTGTTTACGTGGAGCATGTCCAACAGCTCTGGGTGTGACATAGCATAGTATGTTAGGCAGAGGTCACCTCTGGGTAGGCAGTATGTGACACAGTCTAGCTGTAGGTTTGTGAGACGGTCTGCATAGGGCATCTGCTTGAGGCTGGTATTACTCTTTGTGAGGTATGTCTGTGTCCTTTCCAGTTGCTGTAGATGTCTTGTGAGGTACATACCACATGGGGCATTGTACTCTATAATGGGCTTTATGTGTGATGAGTAGAGGGGAACACTGACCTATATTTCCCTGGATGACACACCTTTTGTGATTACGTGTGCCACATAGACAGATGACATGACTAGTGTGGCACTGTGATTATCAAAGGGGAGACTATTGTCCACCTGTGTCCCATGGTCTCTTATCACACCTTCGGTGTTAAGTAGACTACTACCTATGTGGTAGTTAATGGGTACAGAGTTTTTGCAAGAAGGGATGCCAATGCAGTGTCAACATTGAGCTTGAGTCCATGGCTTTGTCACCAGGCATCTGTTGCAGTAAATATGTCCCTCTCTCTCTCTCTCTCTCTCTCGCTCTCTTTATATATATACACACATACATATAAACATCCATTGGTGTACATATAGATATACATATAGGCACATATACAGTCCACCTTTCATGGTGGGGATATCAATTATGCGAAGGTTGTGAGGTATACAGTTATGTCATAATATTGCACAGTGTTGTGCGGAATGCATTGAAGGTGTTCTCAGCCCATGTGGCTTTAGCAGGCCTCACTGGCTGCAACACTGCAAACCTGATGAATCATATCCACAGCGTTTAACCATCACATGTCATATACCAGCACTGTATGCTGTCTTGTTTGCCACACACTACAACCAACATAGAAATATGCACATAACAACCTTCAACAACATATATATGTCCACCCTTCACAAACAGTTGCAGTATGTCCCTTGCTCTATGCACATGTACAGATGCTAATATATCTGACACAGACAGATCTCTCTGTATGTGTGTGCCATACACACACAAGGTCCACACTGTTGTAAGTTTGTGTACCCTATGGCTGACCTGTTGGGCCTTGCTGCAACATGAACAGGTGTCACGTGAGCACACAGTAATATTAGATGGTGTATACATAGCTGCAAATGCTAGATTAGCATACAAGCCTGGTACAGCTGTTGCCAATGCTAAGCAACACATTAATATGACTATCATGCATTTGTTATCCTGTCAAATCCATGTTTATATAACCGTATGCGCTACTCCCCCAAACAGACATTGTACACACTACTGTACAGAACACAAATAACATGGATCAGATGTTTGACATTTAATGCTGAACTACATATGTCACAGTCATATCTCACTGCACACATCTACACACTGATTTCTCCATGCCAGTAGTTATGCAGGGCATCTGTGCATAGATACGTACTGCTGCCACATATGGATGATTCAAACTATGCAGAGTACTCTTCATAAACATCTACTACATGCCAGTAAATACATAGCTGTTACATACCTTTCCTTTGTATGTGTTCATATTTGTCATTTCTGTGTGTTTTGTAATTAATTTTCTTTTTTATATCTTATTTTTTTTCGAGATTTTTTTTTCAATATCATTTTTTTTCAATATATTATTTATTTTTCAATATTCTTTTTAATTGTTTTCAATATATATTTTTCAATATATTATTTTTTTAATATATTCTTTTTTTATATATATTTTTCAATATATTACTTTTTCTTTCGATATATTTTGTTTTTGATCTTTTTTCTTTTTTTCTGCTGCTGTTGTCTGCGTCTCTCTCTCTCTCTCTTTCTCTCTCCCTCCGTACCTGCAATGAAATGATTGCATGTGTGGACAGCAAGTACAGCCTGCTTTTATAGGTATCTGCACATGTGCATGTGATGGCCTCTGCACCAATTGTTGGCCACCATTTGGCAATTGCATGCAGTCTGCTGTGTGGTACTTGAAGTACTCACTGCCATAGCAACCCAATGCTATAAATTGCTAAGTCAGGTAAGCATAGCCCTTTCAGCTTTCCAAAGTGGGGATCATGCTTGTTTGCTGTGGACACCGTTGTGTAAGTCAGAAGGTTGGTATACTTCTTATAAATGATGCTAGGGGTGTAGCCAGTGATTTGAATGTTGTACTCAGACCTGAATGTTGCCACTTCCAGTACACAGTTGACAGTGTAGAATTGTACTCACCTCTACAAATGCTAACACAAGATACATGGGAGTATGTAGTTTATTTTCTACTTACACAATTAGCTGCCATACATATGTAGTTATTGAGATGTTTTCATTTGGCACATGAACTGTTTGGGAACTGCTATACTGTGGATATTAATGTACTCAGTTCAGCATAGTTTGTGCTTTTCCTTTTGTTGACATTATCACAGGATGCTCATGAAAACTGGACAATTCCAGTACTGAGTATGCCTACCTACATCCTTGCTGGACCTTGAATACACATGTATTTTGTACATTTGGGTGGGGAGTGTCCTGCTATGATACTGTGTGTTGGTTGTAAAGTGCTGCTGTAACATTATTTACTGCTAGAATGTCTGGTTATGTTATCACAGTCATGTAATGCAATTCTATAACAACTGCTGGTAAAGTTCCACAGAACAGGTTTTGTGTTATGGCATTCCTATATTTCCTTTACATTCACTCATTCTGATGCATGATATATATATTTCAGCAACAACTTGCTGTATATCTACTGTGGCTTAGTAGTACTTCATGCAGTCTAGTGTGTTCAAGGTCCGGGGTTCGAGACTGACAGTGGTGTTTTATTTTGCTGCTGAGCAGAACAAGGACCCTGACATGCAGGGTGACTAAGGCACTTTTAAGCAGTTGTAAGCGGGTTTGCACGGGTTTGCACAGGTTTGCGTGACACTTAGCAATACTTAGCTAAGCGCACACATGCGCACAATCGCGCAAACCTGCTAACGACTGCTTAAAAGTGCTTACTCACGCTAACCCCCGTGCTAATTTCTTTGAAAGAAAAGAAAATGGGGAGATAGGAAAGTGGTGAAAAAGGGGCACAAAGAGGGAAAGACAGTAGGGAAAACAGCTAGGGATGTGCAGGATGGGTGTAGGGAAGGTCCATAGCTGCTGCCCATTTTTTAACAGCAACAGCTGTGCATATACTAGAAATTTGGAGGAAAATTTGAAACCTTCCACCCCTGAGAGAGGGGTGAGGACAACAAAGTATGTTGTACTGTCAATTAAATTTCAGTTTATGTGTACAGTGGACATGTGTGCAAAATGGGCAGCTATGTATGGGGTGTGATTTTTTTGTGGGAGCAGATTGCCCATTTTTTTTTTCAGGTGAGAGTGGAATGTGGGGGTAGGGGAAGTAGGTGTATTTGGGGA
This sequence comes from Protopterus annectens, assembly GCF_019279795.1. Taxonomy (NCBI): domain Eukaryota; kingdom Metazoa; phylum Chordata; order Ceratodontiformes; family Protopteridae; genus Protopterus; species Protopterus annectens. The sequence goes on along the minus strand of NC_056743.1, from coordinate 1,149,244,242 downwards.
GGTAGGTTGGGGAGGTAAACAGACAAGACAAACAAGATGCATACAGGGGAGGAATATGACACATGGGACACCATTGATGGGGAAGGATGTTTGGAAATCGCAAGCCCATGAGCCCACATATGGCAACAGTGGAACTGAGATCCCCACCCATGGGCAGTCACCACTGCACCTTCACAGGCCAGAGGGTGGTTGTGCTGGGGGCTGCATAGGAGGGGCAGGCTCACCTGTGAGTCACACCACTCTTGCCTCAAGCTGGCATAGAGGATCAGCGACTGAATTCTGGATCTCCCTACGCACCACAGCCCAGACCATTCAGAGGGTGATAGGTGGCCCTCCTCCAGCCAAGCTTGCATGGGGGGATGAGCCCCATCCCCTGCAGCACTTCCACCCAAAGGTGGCACAGAGCCAACGGAGGAGGAGGTCTCGGGCTGGGCACCGGACCTGCTGGTGCCAGGTGCCATCACCAGCTGAGGTGGGACAGGTGGGTCCACTGGGCCCGGCCTTCCCATATGTTCTATGTTTAGGAGGATTTAATGACAATATGGGTTGGTAACAGCCAACAGCATTCCAAATTAGTTGTAACAGCATGCAGTACTATTCACATTAACCCAACACACCAGAGTTCCAACAGTTGAACAGCAAGCATAACACATGCATATATAGAACAACAGTGGACATTCCAACAGCATGCAGGATTGATTGGTGGCAACAGGCCACCAAGATTGTGGTGTTTGAACAGTGCACATGCATCAAAGTAAATGCAGATATTTATAAACCAATAGGACATATGTCCCAACAAATGTTTTGAGATTAGACATACCCACTAAGGTGTGGAATTGCATTGTTTATGCACATACAGTAGGGTGTAAAAAGATACTTCCATTAACAACTTATATGTACTTATAGTTTACACTACATTCCTATTGACTGCAGGTATATATCCCCTACATGTATTATTACACTAGGCAAAGTCCATTAAGTTGTGAAATGGGTTTTGCTAGTTCCTTATATACCTGACCTGTATCTGACATACAAACTGTCCAGGATGTAGATGTTACTGCTACGTATTTATATATTTTATTTATATTTATATGTCTACATATCTGGATGTGTTCAGGAGACATTATCAGTTATATTTTTACAGCCCCCTACATTTCTAGCAGCACACTGACATTTCTGGGGAACACATTAACAAGCTACTCGTGTGCCAGATTTACCTATACATGCCAGCCATTAACCAACAGTTGAGGACTGTATATATGCCTCACAGCTACTGGCACTCCCTTCATCCACTTTATATGGGCCTGCCCAAGTGTGGGTTGACAGGGCTTAATACAACAGTACTATTTATATAATGCAGGAGTACAACAACATTTCAAACTAAGTGACACGGACACACTCCAGGAATTATACCTTTATTAATTACAGTACACACTTTTCTAGAGGCTCTCTCATTTATTTGATATTACAGTGCATGCAGAAGACTTATTCAAGACATATAATACCTTTATTAATGGGTTACAACACTCTTTTTCAGGCTCTCTTTTTTTATATTTTATATAACAGCACATGCAGAGATATTATTCAGGATTTATTATACCTTTATTATTGGGCTACAACACTTTTTTCAGGCTGTCCCACCTATTTGGCTGTCCCACCTATTTTATATAACAATACATGCAGAATAATTAATAACCTGCCTGGTGGTGCAGCCTTAGCAGCCTATCTGCATAGGCTTGCTGATTCGCAGCATGGACAACTGCAGCTGTGAAGTAAATGAGGGGATATTGAGACATACCTATCCATAATATAGACTACAATAGCAATTCTCCATGGCTACCTACTCAGTAGTGGGGCATTTTCATTCCCAAGGGCCTCCTGTATCCATTGGTTCAGTTGGTCCTGCTTGCGTCTCTTCAGGTCTGCGTAGTGGTGTCTGACCTGCTCACCAGTCTGAGGGATGCCTGTGGCACTGATGAGATCATGTGCTAGACGGTTCCAGGCTTTCGTTTTGTACTCAATGCCTTGAAACTGGCCCTGCAGGAGTCTTGCATCATGATGATGGACAAGGAGCCAAACCATTACTTTTGACTCCTCAATGCCCCACTGTTGCGCTCGAAAATGTGAGCCCTCGCCAACACTGGCCATTCTGACTGCAGATGGGAGCTACAACCAGTTATGGCAATTATTCCCGCCTATGGAGCTTAAATATGCCTCATTTCCCGCACTTATTTGTGATTGGCCGGTTTTGAAAAATCTCAGCTGAGTGCACACCTGCTTAGCACTGAGTAAACTTTGATTAATATGTATATGTATGTTGACAGTGCATGAACAGCAAAAGCTGTCATGGCTTAGTGGTTCAGTACTGTGATTATGGTGCACAGTATCCCGGGTTCGAGGACTGTCATTGCTTTTTATTTTACTACTGGCCTGATAACAGCTAGGAGGTGTGGCTGTGTTTAGCTGACTTTGCTCAATTTTGCCCAACGTTGCTCTACATTGCTCTACATTGCCCGACATTGCCTGACATTGCCCGACGTTGCGCTAGTTAGCGTGGTGCGCAGCTCCACGCAAACATGCACAGCTCCGCGCAAAGCCATTGCACTAGTTAAAGCAGTGCTAAGCTATGGGCAATTCTTAAATGTGCTTAATACTGGTAAACGTTGCTTAGCAGTGCTTCACATTGCTTAAGATACGTTACTTATGCATCCATCAGTATGCATGACCGTTTCACCTTCTTATATGTATATTAAATATCGTTTACTACTACATAGGCCATTTCAATGCATTTTGCTGGAATTTAAAAGGTAAATGTCAGGAATTATTTTTATGCACAGATTTCATACAGAAAATGGAATGGGGAGTGGTGGGACACAAACCGGGAATGCCTCCTCTTTGTGCGAAGGCTCTCCCACTATGCTATTGCTATTTGGCTTAATTTGCATATAAGTAGTTTATTATCCTCTTTGATGTCTAAACTGCTAACTGTAGCTAAGCAATGGGCAAACCCTTGCACACACAAGCAAATATGGGCAGCTATATCGGGAATAATAAAAAAAATTGTTTTACATTTTATTTTATTTGTACAGGGATTTTGAATGTGGGGGAGTGTAGTGTTGGGGATATACACATTTGAGCAGACTCGCTCATATCTGGTGACATTTGCAGATTTTGGCACTTGCAGGGGCATGGATATTTGGACTGCTCGACAGTCTGGCACACCTCCTGCACTCGTGCACGCTCTGTGTTAGCCGTAGAGTTGAGTCAGCAAGCCCTCATGAATATGCATGGCTTGCTGACATCATACACTTAGGCTGCAGTTTCCGTGTAAGACTTATTTAGTCTTACACGGAGGATTACTGAATCCCGGCCAATGTCAAGGAAAAAGTGAAAAAAGAAGAAGAAGAAAAAAAAACGGAAAAAAGAACCTACACAGGCAAGAAATGATCAAAACCAGTTTATAAAATATAACTTCTAGTTTAAATTACCACATCTTCCATACAGAATATAATAACTAATAAACAAATGCTCTGTTTTATAAAATAAACTTCACCTGTTAATCTCTATATAACCAAAATATGAATATATAGCAGTATCCATCAAAGTCTTTAAAATCAATTTGTATGAAAGTCGATGCCTTAAAGTTAAGTTCTTTAAAATTGGCCTTTGAGTCCATAGGTGGAGATTTCCAGTTCTTAAAGATCACCCCCCTAAAAGGCTACGTTTTCATATGTAAACCATTCTAACTACTGTATAGGACAACACTGATTTTATTGTATAATGATCCCAAATCACCAAGAAGGTATACTTGTAATATTTGGAAAAGTAACCCTCATGGCCATACCCACCAACAAAATGGTTTCCTCCCACATTGATTTAACCACCGCATAGTACCAAACCAAGGGCAAGTATTCTGCTGTCCTCTCTCCACAACCACTTTCCACTAGCTGTCTCAGGGTGAAATGCCACCTATAGAGAAGTTTCAGGATAAACCACAACAACCCAGAAATGCAGAAAAAATTTAAAACTTCCAAATGCATACACTGGTACGCAAGAAAGGAAAAAGGATTTTAACCTGCCAAAATGGTTCTTTCTTCAACAATAGATTTTTATAGCATTCCCCCTATAATCTTCAGTTACTTGTTCATGAACTACAGAATAAAATTTCTTAAAAGAAATACACACACTGGCATGTTTATTCAAAGCATTGTTTGTATTCCCATTTCTAATGGCATATAAATGTGCCTTTTCACAGCTTAAAATGTAGGCAGACAAATATCCTGGTTTATAGGAAACTATCTGTATTAAATGTTATTTGTGGGTTTAGTATATTTATAATAGTGAACTGTTTAAATTAAGTGAATGTTAAATATTAATTAATTATGATTGTTTTTAATGGAAGTGCAATTATTCAATTAATGTAACTGCACATACGTTCTTAAAGATGTTTGAATTTTAATCTGAAGAAGTCTTTGGACGAAAACACTAACCCCGGGATTCATGAAGCTCGGCGCAAGGATGGTGTTAGCCTTGCACTGACTGTGCAGCGTAGAGATAACACAGCAGCACCACATGCATATTAATGAAGGCATGCTGTCACAATGTCCACATGCATAGGAAATGTGCACGAGTGCAGGGGGCATGTCTAAGTGCTGCATGGAGGCGTGAACATGTTGGCTGCAGACGCACAACCTAAAATGCTGACTAATACAGCCTGCCTCTAATAGTAATCACTCCTGTCAGTGTCTATAGATACTGAAATGTATGCAAAGCATACAAGACAGCTTCGCGAACACCCAAAATAAAAAGTAAACACAAAGGCACGTAGCTGAATATTGAGCTCCCATCCCTCAAACAAATAACATTTAAAACCCCGTGCCCGTATTCCATTGTAGTGTTGATTATTATACCAAGTCGAAGTGAAACGCAGCATGTTTGCACACCGCTGCCCTTTGCTAAGCCTAGCCCAATGTTTAGGGTTACTATCTGTCCCACTTTGTGA
>NC_056743.1:1149184240-1149229240 GCF_019279795.1 Protopterus annectens | reverse complement strand
AGTGGTGTTGTTCTATGTAATCTCAAGACTCCCTCAGACAGACATGTGCCATACATACACGCAAACAGTTATACATTGGCCATATACATCACTCTGTGCATGTAATGTACATTAACACAACAGTACCTGTCCAATCATTATGTGTGAACAGTACTCTTGCAAGGTGCTGTGTGCAACATCATCATCATGATAAAGGTAAATGGGGTAACCATAGAGGGACAGGTAGTGTTGCGTGTACAATGGGGTCATCCTCATCACATGAACCTTGACCATTTAGGAGTGATGTGCATACCAGGATTGTGCTTCTGAGGGACAGGGGTGAGGATAACAGGAGTATGTTGTGATGCATATTACAAGGGTTACATGTGTCCAGTGGGCACGTGTGTGAAATGGACAGCTATGTATAGGGCAGATGTTGTCCTAGGAGCCGATTGGCTATATGTTTCCATAGGGTGAGGGTCAGATGTGGGGGAAGGAGAGTAGGTATGGCTGTGGAGGATAGGTAGGGTAGGATCACAGACAAGACAGCATACAGGGTCAGTATATGCCACATGTGGGGGGATACACCTTGGACAGGGATGGGTGTTCGGCATTCACAAGCCCATGGGAACAGTGGGATGGAGGTACCCAGCCATGGGCAGCTGCCACTGCACCTAAACAGCTGCAAAGGAGGCAGTGCTGGTGGCTGTCCAGGAGGGGCAGCATCACCCTGTAAATGTGACACTCTGCCCTTGAGTTTACGTATCTGGCTTCGGAACCCCTTAGTGAGCCCACAACGCAACATATCCAGGACCGCACGACAGCAGACATGTACCTGTCTGGTCCTGCTCCCAGGGGGGACATGCCCCATCCTCAGTGGTGGTACCATCAGAAGGTGGTGCAGAGCCAACAGAGGTTGATATCCAAGGCTGAGCCCCAGATGTGCTGGTGCCCAGTGCCATGGTCAGCTGAAATGGGACAGAAAATTCTGCTGGAACCTCCCAACCCATTCAGCCTATGGTGTTGCAGTTTAAACCCACATATGGCTTGGTGACAGACAACAGCATACAGGATTACCTACAACAGTATGCATAGATATCACCATCAACCCAACATAACAGATGGTATACATTTGCAGAGGGAGCCCAACACATGCATATATACTGCATGACATCTGTGCAATGTGTAGTAGACGTGCTACCGCAGCTATGAACAGTTTCCCATTATCGCCTTGTCACTGGGAACCCCAGACAGTGTCTGTCATACCACTGTTTCATGTGACATATGTTTAGTCAGGGATGCGATGGGAGTAACACATCCCTATCATCATGTACTGTCTGCAGTCCTCACACTATGCTCCTGCTGTGCACAGATGTGTATTCAGTGTGTAACACAGGAAACAAATGGTTCCACACACTGACCAGTTCACAGATGGTTCTACAGATGAGTGTCCTTCACAGAGTACTGTCATGTCTGTATTAAAACATGCAGAATAGCCATTACCACACACAACATGTTAAACAGGCAGTAGTCTCAATGCAGCGTAGCTACACTTACATGCTGTAGTCATGTGTGACACATCATCCTCCTGTCTTTAGGCTATTTCCCACTGTGTATGATGTTTGAGTTACATCCAGATATCATCTGTGATGCCGCTTCAGAACACCACATCCAGGTACCACTCACAGCGACTGTCATGGCCAAATACCAACATGTTTTTCCTAGAGAGTGTTCTGTGTTTATCATGCAAATGGCTATGGGAACACCATCACAGCTGTTCCACATGCAATCAGCTAGACGAGGACTGCAATAGCTGCAGAGGCCATCACCTGATCATGTCCATCATTTACAATGCACATGCTGCTGCTGAGCAGGTGTACACCTCCACATCCACCAGAGAGTGTGTGGGTGGGACAGGCAAAGTACATCAGAGAAGGGCTTGGAAACTTAACCCTAAGCATCATCTGCCACATGCCTAACAGTACAGGGGTCAAACTCCAGACTGACTAGTCATTACTATTACATGTGCATGAAGTTACTACATGTGCCACAAAGTCAACATTTTGCTGTGCTGTAAGAACATATATGTGTGTAGGTGAGGGACATCTGCAACAGAGATATAGTAGATATACATTAGGTGTGGCACACATGGCTGTCCATGTGAACGAATGCCATTGTTACCACAACCACACTCTCTAATGGACTTGCACTGACACTCTTTGCCAGGGCCACAAATATACAACCTAACTACTTAGTTTGCCACAATGCAGTAATGCACAGGACTGCATGCACCACAGGAGATATCTGGAGGTTCTATGGGCTAGGGCATGTAAAAGTGTTTGACATCTGTTGGTATGCCAATGAGGGTTATACTGGGAGTGACTGTGGTTGGGAGCATCATAACCCACACACAGACACAAGGTGCCAGTACTGACATGCATGTATGCATTGTTTCTTGGTTGTGTAGTGGTTGACTGTGCAAGATGGCTGTACAAGGCTGGGTGAGGGGTAATCCCTGGCATCGCATCACCCAAGAATGGTGTGCAGTGCGGTACAGGGGTGTAGTGTCTGCAATGTTCCACACAGATGGGTACTGCATGATCTGCCCTGACATCCTGGTTACCAATGTGTATGGCCATAGCTTTGCAATGCATGCCATGTCTGTGTTTGATAGTCCTTCACATGGACATTGCCTGGGATGTGCATGTCCAACAATACTGTACAGTGACATGTACAGGTGTACCTGGTTTGGCAGGCACATGTTGTGTACACAGACTGTTATCCCCCAATATGCCAATACTGGCCTGGTATGGTGAAACCTGCTTATAGTGAGCAGATCGACCCTCCACCTGCATTGATAATATGATACAGGTATTCCCTGGTGTCAGTGACATTGGTCCATACAGAGCACATGTGTATGGTATTGTATGGCCTCTGTGGATCACACTTGATGACACCACATAAGTTGCAGGCATCCAGTGGGGAACATAGTGATGGCACAATGTCCACAAATATGTGCCTATTGTACCACTGTACAGAGTGCCATGTCCTATGCAGCCCACTGCATTCACACCATGCCTACTATCTGTCATCAATGTGCATGGTACTAGCAACATAGTGGGATATCCTAGGCAAGAGTGTTTGTGTATGGCACATGGGTGCATGACATATACTGGGTACTAGTAGGGTTGCATACTTTGTTCACCAGGCCTTTTGCCAGATGTAGGGGTAAGGCTTGCCAACACAGTTCCATGGCTGACTGACAGCTGTACTCCTTGTGAGGTGGCCAATGTGTCATAAGATGGACACCATATAGGAAAACTACAAAATCCGCTCCCCAACATGTCCAGTGGTTAGACAATCAAAGCCACCTCTACACAGGCTCTGACAGCCAAACACACACACTTGCCATGTCATGTATACAAACCCCTACCTACCATATCACACTGAGCAATACGCTTTTAGGGCATGAGCTACAGCGAATACTGGGTTACAGCACACCTACAGGTGTATACCTAGGTGGTTGACAACAGCAGGATTGACAAAGGTGGTCATGTGATTTGTACAGAGAGTGCATACTCTACAAAGCACTGTACTTGTCTCACGCAGGCAGATGCACACACACACGTGGCAAGTCTGGGATTAGAATACCGACCTAAATACTTTATTACAGTACAGCATTATGCAGTTACAGAACACGCTACCAAGATTACTGGGTCACAGCACTCCTAGAGGTGTATTTCTAGGTTGGTGACATCATCAGCCTTGCCAAAGGTGAGTATAGGAATTGTATGGAGTGTGAGGTGAGCAGTCTAAAAGCATTAATCAGTCCTCAGGCAGACGGGGACAAACACACACAAACACACTTGGCAAGTCTGGGATTAGAACACCGACTTATCTACTTTATCACACTACAGCATTACGTAGTTACAGAACGTGCGACCGAGATTACTGGGTTACAACACTCCCAGAGGTGTATTTCTAGGTGGGTGACATCATCAGCCTTGCCAAAGGTGGGTATAGGAATTGTATGGAGTGTGAGCAGTCTAAAAGCATTATTCAGTCCTCAGGTAAATGGGAACTAACACACACACACATTTGGCAATTCTGGGATTAAAACACCAACCTAACTACTTTATCACACTATAACATTACACATTTACAGAATGCGCTACCGAGATTACTGGGTCACAGCACTCCCAGAGGTGTATTTCTAGGTGGGTGATATCATCAGCCTTGCAAAGGTGGGTATAGGAATTGTATGGAGTTGAGGTGAACAGTCTAAAAGCATTATTCAGTCCTCAGACAGAGAGGAACAAACACACACAGTCGGCAAGTCTGGGATTAGAACACCAACCTAACTACTTTATCTCACTACAGCATTATGCAGTTACAGAATGCTCTACCGAGATTACTGGATTAAAGTACTCCCAGAGGTGTATTTCTAGGTGGGTGACATCATCAGCCTTGCAAAGATGGGTATAGGAATTGTATGGAGTGTGAGCAGTCTAAAAGCATTATTCTGTCCTCAGGCAGATGGAGACACACACACACGCCAGTGGTGGGAAGAGAACACCTGCCTATCTACAGATCACTATTGCAATACTACATAGTTACGAGTTGCGCCACACAGACTATGCATTTCAAGGCTGTAATTATGACCTTCTAGAAATGCGGACATCAACAGTTGTTGGCAGTTAAGATGTACATACCTGTGAACCTGTGTGTTTAAAGTAGGAATCCATCCTGACCTGGAATATGCTCATCTGTGAAATGGATGACTACTATCACTATACAGGGTTACAATGGCCATGCCCATACACATAGAGGCACATAACCGACACAAGGTGTCACTGGGCATGCTCACACACGTCGTAGCACAGGGCTGTTTGGAATGCACTATGTGTCCATCTACACAAGGTTATACTGGGCATGCTCATAGACTTAGTAGCACAGGGCTGTCTGGGATGCACTCTGATTCTAAACACGGAAGGCCACAGTGGCCATGCTATTACAGTTAGATGTAAAGAACACATTGTAATTTACTCCAGTGTTTGTAGTTGTCATTGTTAGCAGGAACGCTGCACTACATATATCTGACACTGGCCTTATACACTATGTCTGCTGCTGTCCATCACCTTAGATGTACCTTTCTATACCAAGCACAATACTACCACTCGCAGTGATGTCTTGCTAGGAGTGGCAACTGCTTGACCAACACAATGAGCCAATGTCCTGCTGTAATTACGAGGTTGTCCAGTGTTTATCATTCTGGGATGACATGACTGAAAGTAGACAGGCCTTTGTCACATATCACATGCATCCATGATTCAAGGGAGTGGGGATAATACCTAAGTCATATTCGCCCATATAATGCTATTCCAAGGCAAATGTCCTAAACACAGGATAACACCCTGACACCTAGAGGACAACTGCATTGTATGCTTATGCTAACGAGTGCTAGATGTGTAGTGTACGTAATCACAGCTGCTCACTGTAGATCCAACAATGGGGAATACTGACATCTGTGCACTGAGGAACACCTGGCTGAAGGCTCTGTAGTGCACAATAGCACTACCACCATATACCTCAGAAGCAGACATGTGGGCCATAACACAGGTATGGACCACTCCAGGTTGTGGAGTCCCCTCATACATAAAGGCCACTCACATGTACTGACCAGTACTCCCACAAAAGGCATCACAGATGAGTCAGGTGCAGGACACAGTGTCAAAAGCTGCAGTATAGGATGTGACCCTCAGACACCACCATGCCCTCGGACTACCAACACACATCCATACATGTAGAAGGGCATATAAAAGTACACCACCATGTGACCCATGACCAGTGGACTGTACCAAGCTCTACATCAACTGTGCAGAGCACCCATGTACTGACACAGTTACATAATGTGGTATGCAATGCAATGATATCACTGTCTATAACCAGGTCTGCTGTACACATACCAGGGGCCCTCAGTTATTTACAGCATTAACAGATGACTCTTGCTGTACACCAGTAAACACCCTCATGTTTGGATATGACATACATGTACCTGCCCTGGATATGTACATGCCACACACATACAGCATATATGTAAATAACATAGCTGTTGTTGTCTTTTGTGCAGACAGGTGGCTCCAGCCATTACACACATGCACATGGAATGTAAGTTCATGGATGCTGAATGCTAACAGTACATAAGGTGTGATATCATACAACAGTCCATGTGTCATGTATATCATTACACATGTCCATCAATTGCAATGCCTACAAACATGCCCAAATGACAGGACTGTAGGACCTAAACACATGTACATGTTGTGGTGTGTGTTTAGATACCATGTGTGTGCAGTTGCTGATGTATGCAGGTGATGTGTGTCTTAATACATCATGCAGTTGCAATGCAGCCTCAACATTGCCAACTGTATATGGTGATATGCTGAAAGTACAAAAAGATGTACCTCAGGTATGGACAGATGTGTGGACATAACTAAGTGGTGGGGCATCTTTGCAGATGTATGTTTGCTGAGGACAGCTCACAGGTGTGTCACAAGTGGTCCTACAATAACCTGTGTAACCGCTAAGCAATGGTTTTGTTAATTGAAGGGCAACACACACAACATAGACAGCAGTCAGGGTGACACCGAAGGTAAATCACTTGACACCTGTAACAGTTAAGACCTACCATGTGCATATATCAGCACAGTTGCCAAAGTAAGCATCAGTACACTTTGTAATGCATGCAATACTGCTGTAAGTCTGACATACATATCATGAGATAGACAGGTGTTTGATTCACAGTACTGGCATGTGTTGTTGCGTGTGTGTCCATATATGTTACGTATGGTGGGGAATACATCTCAGTTGTTACTCACACTCCTGTACACTGTTGTAGACATCTGTACAGACTACAATTTAGAAAGCAGGACATAGGCAGGGGTGTGTATATAACACATGTGAGGTATCTGTATGTGCATGACATAGGTGTATTCAATAGTGAATGCCAAAGTGTGCACACGCGTGTGTGTGTGTGTGTGTGTGTGTGTGTGTGTGTGTGTGTGTGTGTGTGTGTGTGTGTGTGTGTGTATGGCTGTCTGGTCCCTGGAGTGAGGATGTATGTTACCATAGTGAACTGATAAGACCCCTCCCCCCATCTAGGCGATGCAATTTACTATCCATGTTGATGTCCCCTATCTTAGGCCATACTGACTACCTGTGCATGTGTATTCTCTGTAGCACGTCATGTAGGTGCACAGTACTGTAATGATGATTTGCACATAGGCAGGGGTCCTCACCTAAACACTAGCAACTGTGTGTGTGTGATTGTGTGTTACTGTGTCAGTGAATCCGTGAGTGTCTGGGTGTGTTACTGTGTCTGTGAATACAAGTGTGTGAATACCTGAGTGTGTGGGTGCAGTTGTGTATTCGTATCCTGTCATTGGAATGTGCATTACTGCTTCCCAATGAGGCATCACACTTTCCACTGGCCTCTACCCTTGCCATTAGCTAGACTGCTCTATTACCTCACCACTCCATGTAGCTGTACCTGTGATGTCACCCAGTATGGATGTCACATCTGTAGCCACATTAGCTTAATACACAGCTATCATGCTCTTGGGTCAGTAGACGTGTTTGGAACATGGGACATTCTATCTGTGATGTGGAAGATACAAAGTGCATGCTGGTATTTTCATACATACCTGTGAGTAGTCCACATTTACATATGGGACACTAACTGCAAACACTGACATCCACTGGCACATGAAATTAGACCTGAAGGAGGAAAGCAGAACATCATGACCAACATGCAGTTACTGTTGTTACACAAAACACATACTGTTAACAGTATGAAATGCATTGTAAACCTGTACTACATGGTATGTCTGCTGCCTGTCAACAGTACACAACAATTGTAATCTACACTTATCTTCCTAGTCTGTTTACCTCGTGCATCAGACCATATGAGCATGTCCCTGCACCAATGGGGTGGATGACAGGGATGCGGCCCAGGCATCATCATATGCACAGGGTGATAATGTTTGCCAGAGGCCTAGGCTGAACCACTGGATGACATCATGTGTGTGGGTTAGGGCCTTTGATCTATTTGGATGTGTGTGGATATTATGCATGTATGTGTTGCGGTGCCCTACATATGTTTCCGGTGTGTGCGTGTATGTATGCATACAGTTCTGGCACATGTCTCACCTACACAAGGGTATTATTGACAGCTGTGGACTGTACAGGCCAGGTTTTACAGTTCACGATGTCCGGCCATGGCTATGTTACCTGTGCCTGCCAGGGGTTGCATGGGCACTACCAGGCAGTGGTGAAGATTGGGTACTGTCTGATGACACTTGTCCACTGGAACCATGTCCCTGTTGGGACCATCCAGGGCCACATGCACATGGCTTGCTGTGTCATGGTGTGGACAGCACAGCACCAGCTGCACTGCTGCTGCTACCGCCACTATGGGAGTGGGCATGTGAGGTAGCTCATTCACGTAGGCCTGAAACAGGTGATGTAGCAGGCCTACGTCCACATGCTCGACGCCTCATTCCTACCAGATGTTCCAACACAGACAGCTCATGCTTGTGGATTGTCATGCCATGGTCAAGGACTCCAACCATGTCACCCAATCGTCTATCCAAAGCTTCAGCAATCTGCTGTTGAGCATTTACCATTGCCTGGATGTTGTTGCTTAAAGAACGGACAGCAGCCGTCTGAAGCCTCTGATCTTTTCTGTTGTGCCATTCAGCATGTGCCTGTGCCTCCATTACAGCCTGAAACATTCATCTGGTGACACCAGCTACTGTGCGCTGTCTTGCAGGGGCATGTTGGCCAGAGGTCCTCCTATGAGCAGCACTGGCCATGTGCCTGTGTGGGGCATCATCAGTCATATGGCTGACACCATGGTGTGCAGGCACACCTTCCATAGCCCCCACACTTTCCTATTCCAAGCTACCACACGCCAACTGTCCTTCCTCTATGGCCACTGGTGATGGGGTATGTGTAGGCATGAGAACTGTATGCAGGGATGAGGGGGGTATAGATGGAATAGCAACCAATGGCAGAGATTCAGCCCCTGACAACCCCGCCTGTGCCTCAATCATACATTCATCATCCCTACTAGAGTCTGTGGGGACACTAACATCAGATGGACCGCAGGAGGGGAATGCACCTACATCACCTGTGAGGGGCAGACAAGAACTTTACATTACAATCTATACAATGTTTAAATAGAATATGTAGCCACAGATCCCAGCTGATTCCAAAGGCATTCCCTACTGTGCATACCCCTGACATCTGTATGCTATTGTAATGCAAAGAGCCACTGTACTATGGGACATAGATGCAGATGCTAGCATTACAAATCATGCACACACACACACACACACACACACACACACACACACACACACACACGCACACACATGCTATGGCACCCAACATGCATGTGATATAACAGAAGGCATGCAACATGCTTGTGATACGGCAGATGGCATGCAGCTCAGACAATAATAATGGCAGTTATCATACATCTCTGGGTTGCGCACAACAGCATGCATGTGTCATAGCAGAAGGCATGCAAATTACACAATCATAGTAGTAGTTAGCATACATCCCTGTGTTACACCATGTAGACCAGCACAGGTTATCAGTACACCAGCCTGATGTGTGGCATATGACCTTGACAATCACATGTAGTATGACATGTGATCTGCTGATGTGTGCAATGACATGCATACATGTTTAACACAATGGTGTCCTGTCAAATATACAGTGGGGTAATGGTGTCCCAATGCAGTGTTGTCTGTCTGCCCTACAGATATATTGCACATTTAGCTGATGTGCATGGCCATTGCAGGGAATCATGAGGCATCTCTATTGCTATACAGTGTGAGATACAGACACAGTTCATAGCCATGACTGTGTTCAGGTACAATACATATATACTGTGGAATGTGACCCATGTCACTGAGGTGTATACACACTATACCATGATGTTGAATGTGTGACACAGGTCACTGAAGTGTATACAGATGACACCCCTGCACATCTGCAGCCATATTGTTGCTGCCTGTCAACTATGGCCAGACATGGCAAACTCATCGGTACACCATGTCCCACATGACATCTGTGTACCACACACACACACACACACACACACACACACACACACACACACACACACACACACACACACATACACACACACACATATATGAGGGGCAAGGATGACATTGATGTCCGACACCAGCAAAGGGAATGGTCTGTATTTGTGGGCTGATGTGGTTGTCTGGGTATGTATGTGGATACTGTACAGGTGACTGCTGTCATGTCGTGACACACTCAAGATGTTCTACACATCTTATGTAGTGGATTGATGTCACGCCTACACAAGATGTGCACAGGCTTGTAGGATGTCTAGTGTTCCACATCTGCAATATAACCATTACACAAAGGCCATAGTTGGACCATGTGGAGCCAATGTATGACAGGGTGTACACACAAGCACATCACGTCTACCGTGTGTGTTGCTTCATGTCTCTGGCCATCCTCCATGGCCATGTGTGTATATGTGTTGGCCAAATGGTTGTGATGGGCGTCTATTTCACATGTCTGTGTTGTCCCATATGACATACACCCATAGATGTCATATGCTCCACTGACAACAGGGTTATGCAGACAAAGGGTGGTATGTTTGGTATGTGGGATATGTTTTTCAGGATTGTTAGGCAGTGTTGCAGCCAGCCCACTAGATGTCATGGACATGTCAGATAGCACATCACATTGTGTGACATTCATTGCAGGGGTATGATCCACACCAGTGAATCCTGTGGGCTGGCCATACTCCAGCTCAATGTGTAGTACTGTTTGTATTCCCCACATGTGTAGTTATGATCTGTAGTACATGTCCCTACAGTGAACAGCACCTCCACCATTGTATGCACAGCTGTCCACACATCTGACAATGACTGTGAGGTTTCATGTCAGTGTTTCACATAGTTTGCAAGTATTGCACATGGGTAGCCATTCTGATGCATTGCAGGTCTGACCTGTATATTGTGACAGGACCATACATTATGTGTACATTTGGTAAATGTCCACATGGCAGATAGATCTGTGCATTAACATGCCTGATAAATAATAACAGTCTCACCTGCAATGGGCTGCTGTCGCAGTGGAAAGCCAGAGGTACCTAAATAGGAGTAACACAGCAGTATGATCACTATCCACGCCTGTATGATAGCTACAGGGTGCAATGTGCATGTTAACACATATGCAAGTACAATAGACTATACTATGGAGTATGCACATGTGTGCATACACAGAGTAGCATACTATAGTATGCAGCATGTGTGTATACATGCCTTGCATATGATGTTACATTACATATTGTACAGTGAACATGTAACTATATGAAATATAGTTGTTATAGGTGCAGTAGTGACTTACCAGGCAACTTCAGGCTCAGTGGTTGAGAGACACCCACCTCCATGATATCGGCTAAGGCTTGTGGATGTTGTTCTGCAGGTGTCCCCAGGTTGGCCAGTAGCTTCTCGGTACGTGTGAGTGGGGGCTGGGTTGGTGGCCCACCACCTGTTGCACCTTGTTCCCTAGTGATTGCATTTGCACACTGTTTTGCCGATCTAATGAGGTCTGTACAGTGTCTGCGCACCTGCTGGTATGTGCAGTTGTGGCCACCCACATCATTAACCCTCCTGCGAAATTCCTGCCACAGGGCATCCCGCTGCTGTGCATCCTGTGGCACATCGCTGAACAGGACATCATGATTGTCATGTAGGTATGGGATGAGAGCCTCATCCTCCAATCAGGTATAAGGTGGTAGCCTTGAACGTGGTATACCTGGAAGACATAATGATAGAGACAGGTCACAGTAATTCACAGAGATGTACAGAGCAACAGCTGAACATACATGTGTATTACATTTATTACGATTAAATAGTTATCTTTTTAAATCTACATAACACTGACACCACTGACATGTTTGTGTCACACACATTTCACACTCAATGGTGATTGGATATTATCACCATATATGTGTGTGTGTGTCACCTGATTAAATTTCTCATACTCTATGTGGATGCAGTCTTGATGTGGGCATGTCTGTTTTCCTGTACTGGTGTTTTACCTATCAGCACATGGCTGGATGTGTTCACATTAATGCAGTCGACCTTGATGCTGTGTATATGTCACATATAAAGACTTACACTGCCTTAACAGACATGACCTGTGACCCTGCAGACTTGCTCATGGAAGGTTTTACATGTATGTGTTTTGCCATGTACATCTACACGGCACTGTACATTAGTTCAACATTATGCCATGTATCACCTGTGTTGCACATGTGATACACATGGGACACTGGCTAGCCAGATGATATTTGCAGGGATGGATATCAACTATAGCATGCACGGTCAAAGTCAACTAGTAGGCTATATGCCCTGGGCCATGTATGAATCTAGGGTGAAAGGTTACCTAGCTGTAGCCGACAGGTGGGTTTCTAGGGTCAGGTGAAGCAGTGCCACATAACTGATCCACAGGGTTAATGATACATTTACCATGCGGTCATCACACCATGTCTGAGAGGGGGCAATGTGTGGCTTTGCTGGACAAGGATCTGTCCAGCATGTGGTGATCCTTGTACTAGGAAGGTGGATGTCCATGAAGTATGTGTTTGAGATCAGGATGTATACATGTAGTATGCCCAACATCACTGGGTTGTACATGGCTTTATTTAGGGTAGGCATCATGCTACATAGTGCAGATGGGTATTGGGAAGGCTGGTGTAGGCTATCTGAACATAGCCAATACCCCTTAAAGGAAATATGTGATCTGATATGGGTCACTTGAGTGTTGAGTATGGCTGTACAATGATCTCTATATTCATGGATGGCACCCTGTCATGATTAGGGTTGCCAAATATGACTACCTGACAGGTGTGGTGATGTAACTATCACAGGAAAGACAACTGCCCAGCTGCATCCCTTACACACAGTGTCCATTACGTTGACCACTGCCTAGGTGGTAATTCATGGGTACAGGGTTATTAACATAGGGGTGACAATGCAATATGTAGCTGTCAGATTGTGCCCATATGTCACACACCTCACCCACAAAGCCCCTTCTGTATGTTGTCCACAACACTCTGAGTCAGCTATTGCTCCTAGGTCATAGTCATTCACATACTTCAATAGGCAGGTGCCTTCTGTTAGTCTGTGCGGTATAGACTACAATGAGAAGGAG
The DNA here is from genome assembly GCF_019279795.1 of Protopterus annectens. Taxonomy (NCBI): domain Eukaryota; kingdom Metazoa; phylum Chordata; order Ceratodontiformes; family Protopteridae; genus Protopterus; species Protopterus annectens. The sequence continues at coordinate 1,149,215,989 of NC_056743.1, read as the reverse complement.
TACAATGAATTCACCCTGTCTTACTGTAGCTGGCACTGGTGTGATGTGCATGTATTATTCAGACACCTTCTTTAGTGTTGGTTCTGCCAGCAGTCCCGTTGCAAAACACTCCTGTGACATAGGAATGTACATCTAGTATACTGAGTGTAGGTGGAACACAGTATGGGTGATGATGTCCTATGATCTGGCAAGGTTATGATATGCAGTGTGAAATCAACCTTACTGTCATCTACATCTGTACTGCTGACATCAAATAAGTTGATCAAGGTTCATGGCCTTTCAGACCAGACTCAGCAGGGTAGTAGTGCAGTACTTCCCGTTTTCAGAGGTGCCTCCCCCTTTGTGGGTTGTGATAACTGTTGGTGTGTACCATTCAGTGTGTACACAGCCTGACATGAAGCTATGTTTTACATGATGTGTATGTGGAGAACAACTTGTTTTGCAATATGTGTATGATACAACCTGGGATGTGGACAGGTCCCATGCAGCTTGAGTGCAGCTTGTACCTGCATAGTTATGGTTACAGGGGCTCCATAGTGTACATGGATATATGATTGTGTACCTGTTGGGGGGGGCAGTGTGTTTATGTTATCCAAGACCCTATCTGGATTGCTTATTCATGCTCAGCACTTGTTCAGAACTTGTAAGCACTATGTGAGGTACTAATTACTATAGCACTCAATTTTCTCATTACCTAGAGGTAAACAATTTTTGTACATACTTTTCTCACTTGCTTAGAGTAAAACAGCTCTTGTACTCACTTTCCTCACTTATCTAGGTGAAAATAGTTTTATATTCAGGCATGTCCAAGGTTCAGCGGCCAGTGTTCTCTCCTGTCCATCTGATGAATCTGGACATCTTGAGGCAATGTAGAAATTGCCTCATGTACACAGACAACCCTCTCCTCCTACCACCCAACACTACAACCTGTGAGAGATGCACTTATCTAGCCAAACTGGAGGTAAAGCTCTCTCCAACCAAGAGTGAACTTGACAGTCATGTGGAAAAGGTAAACATTTGCACCACACCACACTCATAACATAGTCTCACTAAATCTGCACCACCATAATCCACACATAGTAACACAAAAACATTCGCAGAGGCTCTCAATAATAATCTGTCTAAGCAACAGAATCCTCCAAAGTGGAAACACAAGCAGCCTCCATCCCCCAACACAACCCCAATGGCACATAGCCCACAAACTCAATGTGCCACTCAACCACAGCCAATAAGGCAAAAGAACGTACCCAACACACTAGTCATAGGTGACTCTATAGTCAGGCACACTGATGTCCCACTCACCAGGCTAAACAAGGAGAAGGTTGCTGTCAGCTGCCTGTTGGGTTCCAGGATCTAACTCACACACTCAGGTCACTCCACAACAAGTACAAATATAACTCTGTCATTGTCCATGTTGGTGTGAATGATCTGAGATGTACCTCCCTGGACTACATGAAATGAGACATGGAAGAGCTCTCCAATCTTGTAGCCCTGAGTAGCATTCTGCCATCACCCAGAATTATACCACAGTATGAGGACAAAATCATTGACTTCAACAATTGGCAAAGCTTTTGGTGTCATTCTAAAGGGATCCAGTATCTGTCTGCTTGGGATGACATGGTCGACAGACCACGATGCTTTGCCACAGATGGCCTGCACCTGTTGCCCCTGGGATTCCGGATATTGGCAAAGGCTATTGCTACCCCTATAGTGCCTTCTTTAGGCAAGGTTCAAATAACATATTCACCACCATAACAGGAACAGGCAAGCACAAACTGAGGGCAATGCTACTCAATGCTGGAAGTCTAAATCTCAAAATGCACTCACTGGAGGCACTCCTTGTAATGGAGAACATCGATATCTGTGCAGTGACTGAGACCTGGTTCAAGGCTCCAGAGAGCACCCCTGCACTACCAGGCTATAACTCATACCACACTTGTCAGCCACGTAACATGGACCGAAACACCCAAGGCAGAGGTGTGTTCATATTCATTAAGGATATCCACCCTTTCAGGCTAGTTGTTTAGCACAATGCATCTGAAGTTATCCAAGTGCACCTACCTCTGGGCTAAACTGCAATCCAAATCATAGCTTGCTACAGATCCCCCACCATGCCCCAAGATTCCCACTCCTCATTTCTTGATGTACTGGAAATTATTAGGGTTCATCCAAAAACCCTACTAATGGACGACTTCAACTACCCCACCATTAACTGAGAAAACTACTCATGTACCAACTCATTAGTTTAACGCCTTCTGGAATTCATAAACTCCAATGCCCTGGATAAACTTATCCACACACCCACCAGGGGCAACAATATCCTAGACCTAGGCATTACTAACATAAGTGACTAGTGTTCCATACCTGAAGTCAACTCCTCATTGGTCCGATCCGACCATAAGCTAAACATCCTTGATATCCACATCCCACCCCACCCCCAATTAAGGAAACCACAGTATAATATTTCTTCAAAGCCAACTTCATGCTTCTTAAGAAAGAAGTGGTGAACTTCATGGCACCCATGCAGATGGACAATACAGTTGCAACTGCTGAATCCTTCACAAATACACCCCATAAGCATTTACACAAGTGCATGGATTGTGCTATCCCAAACAGAACCAAGATGCTATCCTCCAAAATAAGGAAGCCAATCTGGTGGTCCACTGCCATAAACAAACTGTACAACAGAAGGAAGAAACTGTTGCAAAAAAGAGTACAATCCCATGAGTGGAGGAGCTCCCTGTTCAGCCACAGTAAGAAGCTGAGATCCCTTATAAGATCCTCCAAAGCTAGCTATGAAAACAAAAGTGCCACTAATTCTAAGGACTACTACAAAGCATTCTGTAGCTATGTCAAATATCTCGATGGCAACACCCAGATCTGCTCTGAGTTACAGCACAAAGGCATGAACATTACAGAACCAACTGATATTGCCAGCATCCTGGCAGATAGGTTCAGTGCTACCTTTCCCCCCTCTCACCTCCTAAAGGGCCCATATCTATAGAGGAAGAATGCAGAGTCCCTGTAATCACAACTACGCAGGTAAAAGCTGCACTCTCTAAAGCTAATATCGCAGCATCCATGGGACCAGACAACATCCCAGGCTGTGTTTTACACGAACTTCAAAACGGACTGGCTCCCCACTTATGCACCATGTTCAATAATAGCCTCGCATCAGGCTTTGTGCCCCCTGAATGGTGCATAGCAACAGCTATCCCACTCCACAAAGGTGGTGCCACAATGGACCAAGGGACCTATTGCCCTATAAGCCTGACTAGCCTGATCTGCAAGGCTATGTTGCACATCATCGTGGATCTCATTCACAGAGACATTGGGTACCTCCAAACCTTTGACCCTACCCAGTTTGACTTTGTTAAGGGCAGACCATGCCTCCTAAACCTGGGGACTTCTTTGAGACAGTTACCAAGGCATTTGATGAGGGTAAGGAGGTCCACACAGCCTACCTTGATCTCTCAAAGGCTTTCAACACCATTCCCCGTTCTGATATTACCATCCACCTGAACATTAACCCCTACGTCATGAGATGGTTTGCAAAGTGGCTCACGGACAGAACCCACACAGTGGGAGTTGCATACCCTAGGTCCAACTGTAAACCAGTTACAAGTGGCGTCCCCCAGGACTCAGTCCTAGGACCCCTCATGTTCAGTATATATTTCTCTGAGGTACAGGCAAGCACAGGAGGACTTTGGCTGAAAAGATTTGCAGATGACTGCAAACTAGGGGCCATAATTGTTTCCCCCAGCTGCTACAGATACCCTCCAGAAGGGTCGCACTGAGACGGATACCTGGTGACAATATCATGGCCTCAAGCTGAATGCAAAAAGTGCATAGTCATCCCCTTTGGATAAAACTAATTACCCGTGGACTAACACATAGGTGCTAGTCCCTTACATACAGAAAAGGTAATAAGGGATCTTGGAACTCAAGTAGATAGCAATCTCTCCTTGGATAACCATAATGCCAAGGTGGTTAGAATATCCTTCTACGTAGCCCCCCTAATCTCAAATGAGTTCGCATCCAGAACAAAGGAGCCCATTATGCCTCTCTACTCATGACTTATTAGACCCATTAAAGGATATGACACCTCATTTGGGATGTACCTTACAAGACAACTACAACAGGTTCAAAGACAACAACAGTACCACACCAAGAGGATTACTGACCTTAAACAGATGACCTATGCAGCCCAACTAAAGAAATTCCAGCTGTACTCGGTTGCATACCGCATACTCAGAGATGATCTCTGCTTGACATACAAGGCCCATGTCCAACCCAGTATTGCCGGATATGCTCCACCTAAAAAAAAGCCCCTGAGAGCCACATGCTCTAGGGATAAACACCTAATCACAACGATAACTAGGACATGCTGGAGGGATAGATTCCTGACCCAGAGACTCCCCATGCTTTGGAACATGATTCCAATGTACCTCAGGCAGGGCCCCTCACTTGCACTCTTCAAGAGAAACCTTGACAGGTGGATGGGAGACAGGCATGTACCCCGGGGATCACTGCAGTGGCTCTGCTGGACAGAGGTACAGGGAACTAACCTAAAGGGGTGGCAGAAGCCAACACACTCTAGCTAGGCTTATAAATACCCTTGGGCAGACAGCCTAGTACCTACCTTTGAACTTATTACATGTCTTATGTGCATGGATAGTTAACTAGCTCTTCCATTTTACTTTGCTATCATGCTGATAAACTGTCGGGTGACTACAAGTCATATGTATCCTGTTATTGTGTATTGTAAATGGCAATAGACATAACTAATGTTTGCCTAACATAACAGTAATGCTATGTAAAATGCAATACATATCTGCTTACAATACTGTACATTACACAGTTATTGGCACAATATCCCACAATGGAAATCATAATTGCACAGTAGGCCCACCTTCAACATGTTATTCTCAGTAATACATCGACGCATATGTCTACTGTTACAATATATCAACATATACTATCCCCTGTTATAGCATGTACTTGTTGGACCAACCCTGCCACTGACAGTGGCTGGAGAGGAATTGTTGGGTTCAAAGCCCTTATATAGCATCCCTGGGTGTATGCAGTGTTTGCCTTGTGACCTACAGCAGTACACACATAAATACTACAAGCGTTACTATGCTCAACAATACATCACTACAAGATAACTGTTTCCACTATATGCATTAAGTACACTTTAATTATTACAGAACAGGTACTACATACACAGACATACTGAGTGTTCTACATACCTTATTAGTAACCCGAGATGTCGTTGACTGTTATTTTGATCCTTTTCAGTTTGTGTTTCAATCTTCTTTGTAATGTTCTGCTGGTATATACAGATGGTTTGAATGCGTGACAAGCCATCCTTTTATAGTTAAATATCAGTAATGTGCTATCCTGACCACCAATTGGTGTTTCAAAGTAGTTAATTACATGCACATCAGCTGTGCAGCTACTCTATTAGCCAATACCATGGCACAGTGGTGTATAATTGAGTACTCCACCTTGGGTGTTGTCCTGTTGCCTTACTTTCGAGGAAGATGGCCTGGATGTGTTGTTTGTGATGTATTGCAACAGCTATATGGAGACAGACAGAGATATATTAGCTTCATGACTCCCGTGGATTGTGCGTAATGGCTAGAAGATGTTGTTCTACATGTGAGTACAGCTGTTATATTTCGAACATTGCTACTTATGCAGGGTCTGTTTGTACCTGATACTTCTGCAGATGTTTCAGTCTGGCAAGGATGTTTGGGCAGCTTAAGGCTGTATGGCTATGCATGAAATGTTAGGTGGTTTATAGTGTGCTCACCAGACATCTTTGGTTTGGTGTACATGTGTATCATACTGTGCTATTAATCAGTAATTGGTAACACTTCCTGGTGTACACACAAACCTCTGAAATGGGATTAGTGCAAACAAACCCTGTAACATCAGCAGCTGTTCCATTGTATAACAGCAACTATTTCACAAAGGGCCATGTTAGTGTGTCTCTAACAAGGTATGTTAAGGCTTCTGCAGATGTCGTACAGTGAGTGAATGATTTGTGATGTTATTACAGTTTGTATTGTAATTGGTTTGGGTGTGGGGGAGATGCTGGTGGGTGTACATAGCAGATGCAGGTGTGTAGGAACTGCTTTTATACATAATCGATATGTGTGTGAGGGTACCTTCCTATTTGAACACCTATCATTTAGTGGACTAATACTATGGTAATTGCAGGCTGATTCATTAAGGCACTGTTAATTGGTTCCTGTAGAGCATGCAGGTGATGTTAGTCCTTGAATCCTTTCAGAAATACATTGGAATGTAATAAAGTGTTGCTACATGAAAGCTGTCTGTGTATTTCTGTCATAGGTATTTGCAGTATTTGGAGAAGTGTTGGTGACTGACCCTCTTTTTGGCTCATGTCCATAGCACATATTTGTAATAGTGTATAGGCATATACTCTCCATATCCTTTGTTCATAAAGTTTGGTCGTGGCGGAATGTGTGATTGCTATGGTCCATGTTATATTCCTATATGAACACCTCAACCATTGTATACAGGATACCTATGGAATCCCAAATGCACACAATTCCGACGCCCACAGTACAGGGCCCAGACTCCCATACCCCACATTATCGAACACTCAAACACACGACAGTCAAACTCACGAAAGTAACACAAACATGGAGCACACACACACACTGCTACCCACCACATCCAAACAAACCATCCTACACTATGTATGAGCAGGTGGGCAAGCCCCCCCTACACCCCTCATGTGGGTGGCTGCTCCCCCCCTAGTTTAATATTCTACCTGCAAGATCACACAAAGCAAACCCACACCCACACATTACAGTCCCCCATGGAACACACACCACACTCAGAACACACACTACACCCCTCAGAAACACACTTACACAAAGTAACCTACCTGAACCACAACAACAGAAGCACTAACTAAATGACCCTTAACATCGGGATTTTAAACCTCTCGCTTCTGGTATTTCGGTACTGTGGTTTTTCGGTCTTTAAGCCTCGTGATTACACGCGTCAGTATGTCAAGCATTTGGTATTTGGTAGGTATCCCATTTATATGTACCTCCATGGTTGTGTAGATGTTAACCTATCTATATATCTACATATATATATATATGTATATCCCCATATATCGACATATATATCTCTCTCTCCCTCTCTCTCTCTCTCTCTCTATATATATATATATATATATATATATATATAGCATACACCTTTCATTGGGGACATGGCGGTTGGTCCTATTTCCACACATTCCTCCATTTTGTTTTTTAACCTATCAGAATGCACAACTGCTGTTGGTACATCTTTGTGGTAGGTTATTGTGAAGATTGAGTACATGGTTGCGTGTTCTAATCCTGGCAGTGGTCATTTTACCTCTCAGAGCAGGCACTGGTAGTGCAAGGGTGATTAATGCACATTTCAGCAGTTGCGTGTTCCAAATATTTATTATTCTGTGGAATACTACCTATATATGCAAGCTGTGTTTAAGATATACCATGTAGCATGTAAATCATCTCTGACTTCATTGTAATTTGAACCAGGACTGCACAGATATTATGCAAATGCTGTAGCCATTACACTATTGACATTAACATTCCTTCTGCCTATTTCCTATGTCCATGAATCCTGTGTGTAAGCTTGGATACACAACAGGTGGAGCCACCCACACCCAGTGAGCTTCTCGAAAAACCGACATAGCACATGAATTGAGAGACTATACTTTAACATCCTAACTACATTTGGCATAGCCCCTCACTGACACACTTCAGGAGGAAACCTTGATGTGTGACTGGCGAACAGTATATACACCCCTGGGATCATGTGTCCCAGAAACATACAGCCAGGGTGTGGGGGAGCCACTCCAGTTTTATAGCTGCAAGACCTGTTGGGGAAATTGAATGCTGTTGGGTTGTCATGTTAACATGCCCTTTTGAGATCACTATGTGCCCCTATCACCCTACAGCACCCCAGTCTTCAACAGCTTCCAGAACTTTGCCTGGAATCACTTCATTGGCTTTCCTTGACAGAGGCTGTTACTTTATCAATGATGCAGGTAAAGCCACTATACTGTAACTATGCTTCTAAATGCCCTTGGGCAGATAGCCTACTATCTATCTGTAAACCTCTACAGTACAGGCCATCTCCAAGATTATATGTGATTATACAGAGTTTTCTGATCACAATATACAGTGTAAAATCACCATGTAGTCAGACAACAGTTAAGTACAGCAATAGCATACAGACTACTGATACATAATCACTCCAAAAGCCTATCTTGGAAGCTAGTAGACATGTGTAGGTTTCAGGCTTTGTATTGCTTACCAGTAGGTTACCTACAGGAAAGATGGGACACAAGCACAGATGGAATATATGCCTGTAACAATGCCATATCAACTTGCCTGTGTCAGACTAAGGCTTTGGAATGCTGGGCAAGGCTATTGGCGCCCCCATGGTGCTGGCTTTAGGCAGGTCTCAGAGGTGAATCTCACCTCCATGAGCTGCACAATAGCGGAACCAATGAGGGTTAGGCTACTCAACCCAGAGGTAGTACTCACAACATCACAACATACACACACTCACAGCACCCCTCAGTATGGCCAACATCTACATCTGTTCTGTGACTGGGACCTGTATAAGGCTCCTGTGAGCACACCGGCACTACCAGACTACGACCCATAACACACATTTCAGCCGGTGAACATGGACTGGCACAGACATGGAGGGCGTGTATCCATATTCATCGGGGATACCTACAGCTCCAAGTTAGTGTGGCAGCATGATACCTCTGTGATCATCCATGTGCAGCTAACATCAGCCACGACTGCAATGCAAACTGTGAGCTGCTAAGATAACCCTCCATGACCCAGGAGCACCACTACAACTATCCAGAGACAATGGTAAACATGACAGCCCTGCCAGACACCCTGTTATTGGTCAATGTCAGCTACCCTACACTTAACTGGATAACCTACTTGAGTATTCACTTCCAGGCCCAGCACTTACTGGGATTGATCACCTCATATGGCCTGTATCAGTTGGTAGACAGACTAACAAGAGGTGAAAACATACTAGAAGTGGTAATCACTGACATGCGCAACAGGTGCACTACAGCAGAGGTAAACCAGTCACTGTTTAGATCTGACCATGAACTATTCATTGATGATTTCCACTCCCAACCATCTCTCCCACCCAAGGAACACACAGTGAATACCTTTCCTACAGATAAATTCACAGTACTAATGACAGAGGTGGGAGGGTTCACAGCCCCCATGCTCAGGGATGACATTGCTCAAGATACAGCCAGAATTACGAATGCACTCTATAAGCACCTACAAAGATGTATGGGTTGTGCCATCAATGGTAAACCAGGACTCGCTACTCCTACACAAGGACACCAGTCTGCTGAACCCCTGCAATGCACTGGCTATACAACAGAAGTAGGACAGTAGTCTAGAACAACAACAAATCCCAAGACATGCAGACATCCGTGACCAGTATTAGTAAGACACTTATGTTACTCATGAAATCATCCAAGGCTGACATCCACAGGTAAATAGGCATGGATTCGGAATATGACCACAAAGGCTTCTTTGGCTATGTCAAGGATGTAAGCAGTAACACACAGATTTGCACTGTGGTGGTGCAATATTGCACTGAATATACTGACCCTACTGATATCACCAACAGACTTGATGATACATTCAGAGCAAGTTTCACCCCCTACTGGGCCCTCAGCAATACCCAAAATGTACAGTATCCCAGACATCTGAGACATACAGGTGGAAATGGCCCTTTCAAATGGCATGACAGAGCATCATTGGAGTAGATGGTGTCCCAGACTGCATCCTGCAGATACTACAAGACAAAGTGATCCCCCTGCCCATTATAGCAATTCAGCATCAGCCTCTACACAGGTTACATGGCCATTCACTGGTGCATGGCAACAGCTATTCCACTCAACCAAGGTGGTGACACAACTGACCATGGTAACTACCACCCCATAATCCTGAGTAGCCTGATCTGCATGGCTATGGAGCGCATCCTGATGGCACTCATTAACATAGACAATGGTAACCTCCAGACACTTGACCAAACCCAGGTCAACTTGATTGAGTGCAGATCATGCATACTGAACCTGTTTGACATCTTACAGTCACCTAAACTTTAGGTGTGGGGTGTGGTAGTCCACACATACTACCTGGACCTCACCAAGGGTTTTGACTCCATTCCCCACTCAGGTATTATTTCTACACTCACCAGCCAGTACATACACCCATACATCACAGGTTGGTTTGCCAACAGGCTTACAAACACAACCCACATGGTAAGCCTAGCAGCCTCCACGTCCAACTCTTGACAAGACACAACTGGTGTCCCATAGGACTCAGTCCTGGGACCCCTTACTGTTTGCAGTATACTTCTCAGAGGTACTGGGTAACACAGGTGGACTACAGCAGGCTGTGTTTGGCAATTACTGCAGACTAGGAGCCATAACTGACAGTCCAGATGTCACAGACATCCTTCAAGGGGCTTCACATAGACCAACACAGGGTTTCAGAGTGATGGCCTGCAGCTAAAGGCCACATGCTGTATGGTCATTCCATTTTGGGAAACTACACACACACATATTAACACATGAGTGGCAGACACTATAATTCAGATGACGTAATGTGTATGTGGGGACTACATTACATAGTGATCTCTCCTTTGACAGTCATATCTGCGAAGTAGTTAGGACATTCATCTATGTAGGCCATCTGATTACTTAAGGGTTCGCATCTAAACAGACAGGTTATTGTGCCCCTTTACTCATCCCTCATCAATCCCATCATTGAGTATGATAACCCATTTTGGATGTACCTCAGAAGATACATCCGACAGCTGGAAGGGCCTTGAATGTACCTTACAAAGAGGGATAATGCCCTCAGACATGTGCCCTATGCTGCCAGACTGCATAAACTCTTGCATTACTCAGTGGCATCTCATTTAATTAGAGATGATATTTGCTGACCAACAAAGCCATGTCCAAGTTAAGCTTAATGGATATGCTCCACCTATGGGAATTCATGTCACAGTGAGCCACACACTGTAATGAGCTACACCTTGCCACAATCATAACTGGAAGATGCTGGAGTGACAGAATCCTGTCACGGGTACTCCCCATGATTTGGAACTACATCCCTGATTTTATTATACAGAGACCCTCACTAACACTCCAGGGAATCCTTGCAGAGTGGGTGGGGAACAGTGGACACACTCCAGGGATCCCGCAATTGGCTCTGCTCCACAGAGGGACAGTTAGTTAATCAATGGGGTGGCGACAGCAGACACATTTTGGCTATGCTTATGAATGGCCTCAGGCAGTTAGGCATGTACCTACCTATGTTCCTATGAACCTATGCATACAGTATTGACACATGCTGGTAGCTTTATTTACTGTTCAGGTATTGACTTACCTTGTGCCAATGGCAGTTGTGTGTACAATAATTGAAGGCTGCCTATGTAGGATGCACACAGTAGACCACCTATACATAACAATTTACAGGTGGTTCTCTGTGTGTGCCATCCATGTTTTCTGTCTGTGCAGGTGAAGAACGGGGTCAGTCCATAGGTGCCTACACTGTCAGTGTGTGTTTGTGCTATACATTCCCTCTTTGCCAAGGCATGGACATACTGGGCATGCCTCCGTTTGCCTACTGGGGCTGGCACAGGGTGTTCATGGTCTGAGTTCCTCTGTGCCTGTGGGCCCTTGGCAATGGTGGTGGGCTGTGAGGGCCTTCAGCATTCTGTCCCTGCTGCAGCTGTTTCCACAGGATCATATTGTGTAGCATGGCACATACTATGAAGATGTGGGCACACATGCCTGGAGAGTACTGCAAGGCTCCACCAGATATGTCCATGCAATGGAACCATGATTTCAGAATCCCAAACACATGCTCTATGATGATTCTGGTTTCTGCGTGTGCCTCATTATGGCGTTCTTGCATGGGTGTGTGTGCATTTCTGATGGGAGTCATCATCTACAGTTCCAGTGCATAGCCAGCATCCCCACCAGGTGGCCATATGGGATGTCCCACCTGGCAAATACCTGATACAGCTGTGAAGCATGCCAGATGTGGGAGTCGTGATAGCTTCCAGAGTTGCCAGCACACACATCCATGATAATGCCCTGGGCATTGCACATGACCTGGCAGTTGATGGAGGGGTATCCCTTGCAGTTTATGTAGCCCTACCCTGCTCACCGGGTGGTGTCTTGATGTGTATGTGCGTGCATTCTATTGCACCCAGTACCTCTAGGTAGTCTGCCACATGGTGGAAGAGATGCATATTGCTTGCCAACTCCTTCTACATTCGGGGGAAATGTATGTGCTCATTGGCATATGGTAACATGGCATCCAGGAACTGGTAGAGTACCGTGGATGCTGATGCCTGTGAAATCCCCATGATATCCCCAGTTGGCCTTTGAAAGGTACCTGTGGCTAGTATTCTTAAGCTTACACATACCTTCGTGTCCACTGGGAAGGGTTCCCCTCTGTTATTTCTGGCTCTGAGGCTTGGCCGGCATAGCTCAACAAGTTGTTGTATGGGAACTGATTATGCTCTTTTAACTGTAATTCACAGGCTTTATTTAAATGGAATATAACCATTTTATCTCTGTTCAGATAAAACCCTGAGAATTCCAAGAAGTCTAAGATAAAACCTGTAGACTGACCATCTAAATAAAATGTTTTTTTTAAAAAAACAACAATTTATTGATTATTATTTATTTACTTGTAACACTCTATCTCCAGATCATGTAGCCCCTGGCAGGTTACCCTGGGTCTGAACATTCTTCTCCTCCGGTGCCTGAGATAGTTGTCAGCATCATCCTCCACACCACCATCAGTCTCCAATACATGCTGGTGAATCAAAGCTATGGCAGCCCCTAACATGTACATATTAAAAGTTCCCCATCTGTATACACCAATGGTGCAGAGTGCCTGGGAATAAACAAGTGTGTGTGAGGTGCTTTCACACTGTATATTATTGTGCAATGGATGCTGCTGGTGTAATTGGGTGTGTATGTGCAATTCCAGCTGCAGTGTATCTTAATTATGGGTTTTACAGCAGGTACTGCTATTGTGAGGCCTTTGATGTTGAATTATGCTTGGCTGCCATGATTCATCTATTGCCCTTTATTTCACTTTTCAACCCGATTCCCCTCCCATTGTCAGGCATGCATCCAGCTGCCGGCTTTCTTGTTTTGTACTTTCCCAACCTAGGATTCTGTAGCAAAATGTGTTATGTAGCTGATCTACTGCAAGTTTGCTTTGTTCTGCTGTGACAGTTCTCTTTTCTTTGCAGTACGGCACCTCCCCTTTCCTGTTCTGCAAGTAGCTGCTAGCAGCCTTGTTAGCTGTTGTCAATGGCCCACTGTGAGTTCCTAGGTGTTAATTACTCATTTGTACTCCAATTACCATGCTGCAGCATTTCCTTATAGTCTTCCCATATCCTTCCCTGTCTCAGCTGTGGTGCATGCCTCGCACAGCCGTTTACTGGGTTTTGAGTGCGTTTTCATCCACGTTCACTTGCACTTTCAGTTACCTTGTGTGCTCTCAACTAAGCAAAGCTATGGCTCCTTCCACACCCCTATCTTGCGGCTTTGCTTAGCAACAGGCAATCTGGATTAGCAATGCTCCAATGTGCTTACAGCTAAGGTGGTGCACCCCACTCTTGACATCATCTTTATCTCCAGGCCACACCTCAGTGTTGTACTGCTACACTGTGAGGTACATCCTTACGCCGGCGTGGATTTTGTGATTCCGTATTACTTGTCTCATTTGCATGGCATTGACTACTAATTCTTAGTTACCGCACAGAACACTGTCACAGACCCTTAGCAACCCTTGCGCCATGGTTGTGGTGTAGCATGCGTGCCACTGACTATTATGGGGAATTCATGAAATGTGTTACATTGCAGTTTTATTACATATAAATATATTTTCATTGTGATCCCATTTGCGCACCGATGCACTGTGATTTTACTTTGCGTTAGTGTGGCCATGACATTAAATGTTCTTTTTTATGTGTTGTGCATGTTTTTTTATGCCAATGGCTATATATTTAGCCATTGGCATATATTAATATTATAATACATGACTTTGGTCCGCTGTCATGGCTCCGATTTTATGTTTGAAAAAATGTAAACCATTTTTTTGGTTTACATTTCTGCATGCTTACGCTATGCCTGCACCACTTCATAAATCGCTATATACCTTCATTTGCATGCTACACTGCTGTGCATGGGGTAATTAGCATACATGCACCGGGGGCTGCGCAGCTGTAGCATACGCTGGTAGTGCACATGGAAACAGCTCGTACCTGAATCACTCGGCAGCCATATTTGGCATTAGATCGCCGACGCTACGCCTGCGCCTGGCGCAAGCTTCTTGAATCCCGGGGTAAATCTAATCAATTTAAGGTGATTTCATTAGTTTCCCTTTCTTGCCTACAAGTTTCAGGATAATAAAACTAGATATCATGGGAAGTCTATTATTTAAGTTCAAGTCAAGATTACTCTGAATTAGGAGTCTGATAAGGAAGTCCTCTTTCCCATTTTGCCTTTAGATCCTTTGGATTCCCACATTTTTCATTCGTAATACCCCTTTATGTGTTTTCAAAAGAAGATCTTGTTAGATGCATCAGACTATACTTTTGAAGTTCATATTTAAATTTCACATCCCTCTGAGCAAAACTACTCAACAGAGATTTAACCTGGAGATACTGCTACTATTTCAGTCCCTGTATTCCAAGATTAGTCACCTCTACATATGAAAATCACTCACCAGTATTTGTGTTTAGTAAGACCTTGAAAATATCACTCATTTCTTCATCCATTCAGGCCAATATATAGTGCTGGCATTAATTTTGTATCTTTTTGATTCCCAAACCCTAAATCCTAACATGCCACAGTTGTGCCCTAGCATACATTCAAGCCTCACAACGTATAAGCCCAGCACGGCTCAAAGAATCAGGAACCACGATAGTACTGCAGTTAGTTTCTTTTATTTAAAAAAACATGCACCAACGATGACACTAAAAGTTGAGCGCTTTCATCTAGTAACTCTAGATTTCATCAGAACATGTTTATGTTAGAGTTTCCATGATTTGTCCTGGGTGTGCATGAGTTTTATAATATCTTTAGAGAGCCATGGGGCTGTTTTAGATTTGACTCTCTTAATTCTTGGGGGGCACAGCTGTTCAGTAAATTTATAAAGGAGGAGTTGAAGAAAGAGATGGCATCATTAAGGGGAAGATTTTGCAGAGGGTTCCAGTTCTTTTGTTTTAGATAGTCTGAGAAGGATTTGGGGTTGAAATCTGTGCATTTACGGGTTGAGATGTATTTATGGGAGAAAGAGAGAGAAGTTCAAGTGCAGGTAAGTGATCGCTAAAGAAGTTGAGAAGGGTACCAGTGTCAGAGATATTGTTAGGATGGAAAACTAGTATCCAGTCAAGTATGGATCCAGTATTGTTATCTTTAGTGGGTCTAGTGGGAGAGGTGATTAGTTGAGAGAAACCATAAAGGTTAATATTGTGGGGGTTAGAGGAGCAGTGGATGGGGGACCAGTTGATATTAACATCACCAAGCTAATTGTGTCATCAAAAAAAAAAAAAGAAGAGAACCAGAAATGAATATCTTCTAAAATAAGGATATTGCTGCCTGGTGGAATATAAAGAGCAGCAACACATACGTTTTTATGCCTGCTAATTTTTAGGAGGGCTATTGTTAATTTAGCTGTGGCAAACTGTGGTATGGGCTTGGTGTAGGGAGTAACAGTTAGAGATGAGATGAAGAGTAAGGCTACTCCACCTCCTTTCTTGTGAGTTCTGTCATTACAGATGATTTTATAGGTGGGGGGGGGGCAATTTCTGAGTCATTGAGATGTAGCTTGAGCCAAGTTTCTGGGATGGTTAGGATGTTAGGGTGGTTATGGAGAAGCCAAGGATGAAAGTCTGGTAGTTTGTTGCAGAGGCTCTGGGCATTAATGGTGGCAAAGAGAAGAGACTTGTAGGGTGAGGATGGATAGGCTGGAGGGTTGTTGTTGTTAAGAGGGGCAGGACGACCAGAGTTGGGGTGGATGTCACCTGATAAAAGAATGCAAATTAGTTCTATAACAGAGGGTAGAATTTCATTTGGGTCTTTTGAATTAGCGGGGTAAAGGAGAAATAGGGAGAAGGAGAGTAGCAGGAGAAAGTATTTTCAAAAGTGGAAAGAGTTTTTCTGCTTAGGAGGAGAGAGTGGCTGGTTTGGTAGAGGTATGGAGGAGATGTAGTCTGTATAGTGGGACTCTGTTTTGTGGAAGGTAGAGATGGTATGGTGGGGGGTGAGTAGTTTACATTTGGCAGAATGATGAGGTGGAGGAGAAGACAGAGATATGCTAAAAGGAGACTCATGAGTATAGATTGTATAGACATAGTAAGAAAGGAAGGCAAGGTTAAGTGATTTGGAAAGCTGTGTTGTTTGATGAAAGAGAGGAGGTATAGCAATTTGTAGGGAGGAGTTGAGGGATAGGGGATTGGTTGTTGTAACTGGTTGTGAGGGGAGAGAGAGTCAGAGGGGGATTAGTGTTGTGTTATTAGACAGAGGTATGGTGGGAGTGGCTATGTGGCTATAAATGTAGAGATAGTGGGGACCCGTGGGAAGTGGGGGCAAGATGGGGAGTGGAATGAGGCTGAAGGGCAAACAGAGTGGACAGAGCTGAGGAGGTGAAAATTTCCTTTTGAGAGAAACAATCAGTGAGAAAAATGGAGGCCAAGACCCCGAGTAGAAGCTTTAACCAAATTTAAGGGTAAGTTAAGAGAAAAGCCACAGGTGGACTCAAAGGGTTAACAAGTGGCAGGTGCAATGGCAAATTCTAAGGGCATATGGACTAAGCAGCAGCAGTATGGTGAATAGAGCTAATAGGGATTTGATAGTAAGCAACATCCTCAATTTTCTACCTGGGAGAAGTTAACTGAGTACAACTCAACAGCTAGGGAGGAGATGTATGGGGGGGAGGGACCAGTCTGCTTAGGTCTGCCAATGTGCATGTCGCTTTCAAGTTCTTAAAACTCTTCTTCAATGTTAATGAAATAAAAGTAAACCCAGTTTAAATGATAGATGTAATTAAATGTAATTAAAAGCCAGCTTATCATATCACAGCATTAAGTCACATGACTAAAATCCAAGCTACTCATTTAATAACAATAGTAAAAGCTAAAATTATATAGATAGTTTAGTAAATATATAATATGCACAATATACACAATATATATAAAGTATAAACATTATTTGATGTGCTATAAAAACTGAGGCTAGATGATATAAGTTTATCTTTCAATAATGGTTTCACACTATTCACAGACTTAACACCTGGTAATTGTTCTGCCCTAAAATAATGAATCCACTTATACTCTTCTATTTTTGTCTTATTAACTATGTCACCCCCTCTTTTATTAGAAAAAAACTTTTGGAAGAAATGTAAACCTAAAATTATGTTCATTTACATTAAGTGAAATATGTTTATACAAGGCATTTGATTCAAATTTTCTATGAATCTCAGACATATGTGATGACATTCTATCTTTTAATTTTTGATTAGTTTTTCCAACATAAAAGCTGGAGCCTTTCACACAATTTGCTAAGTATGCTACATTTTCAGTGGTGCATGTCACAAATATGTTAAAGTTAAGTTTTTGTGTAATAGGGTACATAAACTAAATAGATGGGTTAATGTATCTACAAAATGTACAGTTAAAACATAGAGCAGTACCCTTCTTATTAATATGTGAATCTACTCTTTTAATATTACATTTAGTCTCCTTATAACATAAATATTGTTTAAATTCCTGTCCTTCTTATAAACAAAATGAGGTTTATCCCCAATTAATTTATTTAACTCATTATCTGTTTAAGTATGCACCAATTCTTTTCTATTATAGATCCTATCTGTGGTGTACGTCTATTGTACTTTATAACACAACTAAATTGTCTGGGGCTTCCATATTTATAGTTATTAAGTAAATCAGATTGATTCCTTAATAAATGAGGATTGCCAATTATATCTATTTCTGATTTAATAAAAAGCCTAGTACTGTGAATTAGTTTAGGATCAAAGATTCTCATTAGTGGGAGGATGGCATAATGGTTAAGGTATTTACCTTCCAGACACAAAATGCAGAGTTTGATTATCACATGGGGTAATTGGCTAGTCCCACAAGGGCAATTAGACTAGTACGAATCTAAAACCATCTGTCATATCTTTTATTTCTTTAAAGCCCCATCATCAGTTTTATTCCATCTGCTAGCTCTCATAAATGAATTTCTTACCACACTTAAAATACATGCTTCGGATACATGCTGTTGACATAAACATATCTGGTTGCTTGTACATTTTTCTTATTAATAGTGATTTCAGACTTTCCATTGCAAAACTAATAAGAAGATCTAAAAAGTTCACACTGTCTATCAAAAACTTTAATTCAAATCGAAGAAAATTATTAATGCCATGTAAAAATTTAACAAATGTATGCCAGCTATTGACATCCCCCTTCCAAAGAAGGAAGATGTCATCTAAAAAATCTCCCGGATTCTCAAATGCTTGCATGGAGTGCAAGATGAGTGCACTCCAAAACAGGAACAGCCGACAGGGTGCGTGCAGGAGAGCTCCAGTACTAATCCTGCAACGACTAAGCCCTAGTATGCAAATCACCTCATGTGCAGGAGAAATCTATGCATATTAAGTGATTTTGCAATCCAGGAAGCTTGCAATAGTCCATGCAAGACTAGTGCAATCTGCAGAAATGTACTCAGTTAGTAACCAAGTACATTTCTGCAAATTCCAAAACGGAGCTATGACAGCTCCAAATAAAGGCTGCATATCATTGAGGAAGCATGCCAATGGCCAAGTATAAGGCCATTGGCATTGCAAACTGTTTAAAAATACAAAAATCAAATTTTATTTTTTTTCGCCGATCTCGGCTGTTTAAGCATAGGGCAGCGGCACACAAACGGGGTCGGGGGAAAATAAGAAAATAAACTTAAAATGAGCATCCTAAATAAAATCAGTATTCTGCCATGCAAGTCAATGGCAGGCAGAAGACAACCTGGCCAGTGAGTAGTGGTTGCTAAGGGGGGAGGCTCAGAGTGAGACATGTAACTATGCATTAGCAGGAAATCCTATGCAAATGAGGGGAAGGATAGTGAATCCCAGATTTCCCCAGGGTGTGAGACAGGTCCCAAGAGTGTAAGAATATAAATAGCTGGGTGCAAGACTAGGATATAGGTGACATCATGGGGGGGTGTCAGGCATACTGTAAGTGGACTGGAGCCCTGTGGCTCGGGATTGCACCTAGCTTAGCACAGCTAAGCTAGGGGTGTAACTAAACCTGCCTAGCACTTTTTACAAAGTGTAAGCAGGTGTGCACACCATGCACCAGGTTTTACAGGAAGAAAAAGGAAGTTAAACCAGGAAATAGCAGCTCTGTGCACATTTGAGCACTCCATTTGCACGGCACACACACAGGCTTAAATAGAGAGACAATGGAAAGGAAAACAGCAGTAGGAAGGTAATCAAGGAGAACTAGCTTAACTGACAGGTGAAATGTATCAGAATCAACCAATTACACAGGCAGCAGCCCAGCCCAGCACACCACTATAAACTATACATCTTTCCCCCTTGTTTTTCCCAAAAACTCTGCACCACCAGTGTATACAGATGGGGAAATTTTACAAAACGAAAGCAAGAGAAAAATGTTAGGGGCTGCTTTTGCTATCATAAACCAGCATGTGTAAGAGGCTGAGGGTTGTGAGGATGTGAATGCTGCTGAGCAACCCACAGTGAGGAGATGGAAAAGAGTGTACAGACCCAGGGTAACCTACCAAGGGCTACATGAGCTGCAGATAGTGGAGGGCTATAGGGTGGACAGGGACTTCCTACAACAAATTGTTGAGCTGTGCCAGCCACGCCTCACACACAGAACTAACAGAGGGGACCCATCCCAGTGTATACAAAGTATGTGAAGGTCTAAGAACACTAGCTACAGGTACCTTCCAAAGGCCAACTGGGGATATGATGGGGATTTCACAGGCATCAGCATCCAGGGTACTACACCAGTTCATGGATGCCATGTCAGCACATGTTGGTGAGCATGTATATTTCCCCATCACACATGAGGCGTTGGCCAGCAATATGCGTCTCTTCAACCAAATAGCAGAATACCCTGAGGTAGTGGCTGCAATAGACTGCACACACATACCCATTAAAGCACCACCTGGTGAGCAGGGTACTGTCTACATCAACAGCAAGGGCTTCCCCTCCATCAACTACCAGGTCGTGTTCAATGCCCCGGGCATAATAATGAATGCGTGTGCTGACTGCCCTGGAAGATACCACAATTCCCACATCTGGCATCTGATGCAGCTGTACCAGACATTTGCCAATGGGGACATCCCACACGGTCACCTAGTGGGTGATGCTGGATATGCACTGTAGCCATGGCTGATGACACCCATCAAAAATACGCACAGACCCGAACAAGAACTCCATAATGAGGCACATGCACAAACATGAATCATAATAGAGCATGTGTTTGGGATGCTCAAGTCATGGTTCCAGTGCCTGGACACATCAGGTGAAGCCTTGCAGTACTCAACAACTACATATACCCAAATTGTCCTTGTATGTGCATGCTACACAATATGATCCTGTGGAAACAGCTGCAGCAGGAACAGCATGGGGCACGGCCACACAGCACCCGACCATTGCCAAGGCCTGCACAGGTACAGAGTGACTCAGAGGAGGAACAACCTGAGCCTGCCCAAGTAGGCAGAAAGAGGCATGTCCAGTATGCCCTGGCCTTGGCAAAGAGGCAACACATAGCACTTGCACTGACACAGTAGGGACCCAGGGAATGACACCTCTCTCCAACTCACACATACAGTAAAAGGGATGCCAAACATGACACTACCTGTGCTCAACCATGTATAGGGAGTGTATTATGTGCATCACCACCCTCTATACTGGGACACTCACAAGGCAAGTGACTCACACATGCCAGTTGGGGGGGGGGGTCACATACCCAACAACAGTTACAGACAGCAGGATAGGTGTAGACAAACATAAACAAATGCTGTACTAAGGCCTCTGAATGAGCCCTATGGATAACCCCTCCCACAGGCATACACAGACAGACTACAGCAGGCCAGGCAGTTGGATGTAAGTTGTGAAGGCTAGGAAGTCCGAAACTAATATGTAGGTAGTTAAAGCTAAGATCTGTAGTACACTGGTATGCCTGTAGCAAGCACGATAGGTAAGACTACAGGCTGAAATGGAGTACCCGACATACCAGTACAGTCCTAGCAAATGTGTAAAAGTGTCAGGTGTGCCCCCCCTATGTACACTTACAGTAACAGTCAGGTGTGCCCCCCCACTCCTGTGTAGAAATGTAGAAACAGTCAGGTGTCCACCCCCGCTATGCAGAAATGTAGCAACAGTCAATGCCAAATGACCAATCTATACCTTGCAGACACAGCATGCTACCTGTCGGTGTACAACACAAAGGTCAGCACCACAGTACAAACTACCTGGACCTGATCCACACATGCAATATAGATGGCCATACTGGGCATGCTCACACACTTGAACACATGAAGGCCATGTCTGCAAAAAACAGTTGACCAGACATATTTGGCAGTCGCAGTTCTTAGTGCAGACACATGTCAGTATGCACCACTCCTGCCTTGCACACACAGTGGACAGGAATACAGACATATATGTAAGGACAACACACTATAATAAGCCAAAAGGTAGATGGACATAGATGTGTGGAAGAGGGTGACCGTGACAAGAAGCCATCCGGGCCTGTCCCACCCAGCACACAGCATAAGGGCCCCAAACACACGAGTTGCAGATGTCACTCACTGTAGATACTAGCCACCAGTATCTGTCAGCATGACAGACTATGTGGTGCACGTGCCAGCTGTGCACCATGACTGTACAAGGAAGTAGTCACCTAGTAGCTGTATACATGTACCTGTGACATATGACCCCGTGTGTGCCCACATGTGGTATGTCAACCCCTACATGAATGGGTTTCGGCCCATGCAAACACCACCCTCCGCATAGCAGTATTATGACAAGCCTGCTGAGGTCATCCAATGTGAAATACACCTTTGGGTGAGCTGCAGCTCAGTGACCCCCATGACACATCCCCTAACTGTGTACTGTTTTAGTGATAAACTAGTTAGGTAGTAGTTCTAACCCCAGACTTGGCAACTGCGTGAGTGTGTGTTTGTGTGTGGGTCTCTCTGACTGTGTAGAGAGAAATGCTTTTTAGGCTACTCACACTCCATACAATTCATATACTCAACTTTGGCAAGACTGCTGATGTCACTCAACTAGAAATGCACCTTTGGGAACATCATACTCCAGTAATCTCCGTAGCGTGTCCTGTAACTGTGTAATGCTGTAGTGTGATAAAGTAGTTAGGTGGGTATTCTATCCTCCGACCTGGCAACTGTGTGTTTGTGTGTGTGTCTGACTGAGTTGAGCACAATGCTTTTCAGGCTACTCACCCTCTATACAATTCATATACTCAACTTTGGCAAGGCTGCTGATGTCACTCACCAAGAAATACACCTCTGGGAAAACCATAGCCCAGTAATTTCTGTAGTGCATCCTATAAATGTGTACTGTTGTAGTGTGATAAAATAGTTAGGTAGATGTTCTAACCCCAGACCTGGCAAATGTGTTTGTGTGTGTGTGTCTGACTGAGTAGACAGAAATGCTTTTTATGCTACTCACACTCTGTACAATTCATATACTCAACTTTGGCAAGGCTGCTGATGTCACTCACCTAGAAATACAACTCTGGGAAAGTCATTACTCAATAATTTGTGTAGTGCGTTCTGTAACTGTGTACTGCTGTAGTGTGATACAGTAGTTAGGTAGGTGTTCTAACTCCAGATTTGGCAACTGTGTGGCTTTGTGTTTCTAACTGAGTAACAAACAATGCTTTTTATGTTACTTACACTCCTTAGAATTCATATACTCAACTTTGGCAAGGCTGCTGATGTCACTCACCTAGAAATACACCTCTGGGAAAGTCATAGCCTAGTAATCTCTGTAGTACGTCCTGTATCTGCGCACTGCTGTAGTATGATTTAGAACTGTGGTAGGGTTCCATATCCACCCAGGGCATTTCTGGATGTTTTGTGTGTGTTACAATGTTTGTGTATGGAGCAATGCATTATAGGCTACTCACTTGCAATACATTCCAAATGCCCTACTTTGGCAATCCTGCTGATGTCATTCATTGCGAAATACAACTTTGGGGAGAAAGTTCTTTAGTAATCCCTGTGGTGCGACCTATATCTGCTCCATGCTGTAGTGTGATATAAACCTTGTTCAGGGATTCTATACACACACATGTCAGTTGTGGATGTTTTGTGTGTGTCTCACTGTCTGTGTAGGGAGTAAGGCATTTTAGGCTAGACACTCGCAGTACAGTTGAAATGCCCTACTTTGGTAATCCTGCTGATGTCATTCAGTGTGAAATACACCTTTGGGGAAGGATTTCTCTAAGAATCCCTGAGATGTGTCCTATAACAGCTCCATGCTGTAGTATGATATAGACCTCAGCCAGGGGTTCTATACCCACACATGTCAGTTGTGGATGTTTTGTGTGTGTCTCACTGTCTGTGTAAGGACCAATGCATTTTAGGCTAGTTACTCACAGTGCAGTTGAAATGCTTTACTTTGGTAATCCTGCTGATGTCATTCATTGTGAAATACACCTTTGGAGAAGCAATACTCCAATAATATCTGTGGCATGTACTATAACTGCGTAGTGCTGTAGTGTAATAAACTAATTAGGTAGGGGTTCTACACCCATACAGGTGTGTGTGTGTGTGTGTGTGTGTGTGTGTGTGTGTGTGTGTGTGTGTGTGTGTGTGTGTGTGTGTGTGTGTGTGTGTGTGTGTGCAACTCGTACCCTCTGTAGAGGCGTATGTGTTACACCTGTGGGCAATGTGAAGGGGATTTTGCTTATTTCTTTTATGTGGCCCTACTATATATCACAATGTCAACCATACAGGGATAACAGATGTAAATTAGCTGAGAGGCTGGCGTGCAAATCCATACCCATACATGTGACATCAAGACCAGCCAATCACAGTTAGCAACCCCACTATTACCCAGAGCACACATTCAACCCATGTGTCATACGCACACACATGCCTAGGCAACAGCCAATATGTGGGTAGTACACTGCATATTGGCCACTGATAGTAACTGCCCAGTGATAGTAGTGGGCTACAGAGGGCATGTCACCCTGCCCATCTGTCCAATATGCACGTACATGCAGACAGTGTGCCTCCACCATGTTCCCCAATGGACACCTGCACCACTTGTGGTGCCTTCACATGTGACTCACAGCGGACATACCATGCTTGACAACATGCCCTGTATGGACAGATGACATTGACATCAGGGAATGCTATTAGCATGCTATCAATGTAGGTGCAAGGCAAACCTGCAGCCCATTACCAGTTCCTGCCACAGATGGGCAAGACTGGCACATCTGATGATAATCTGTGCTCACAACATGGGCCAGACACCCCACATACAGTTCCACATGTCACTGTACATGCATGTGGGAGGTGTGCACATTCCAGACACCATCCATGTCATGGACTATGGAACACATACATGGCATGTGATGTACAGATTTGGCCACACACAATAGTCACCCTGGTGACTGGATGAGGGATGCAATACCCACCTGTGTAGGCAAATGCAGAAAGTACAGGCCTGAGCCACAATGCAGACCATTGTCATGTGGCCTGATTCCAAGGTATACCCACCACCTACCCTTGTACAGCCTGCTGGCACAGTTGACAACCACACACCCATGCAGACATGCACCCATGCATGTCAGAACTGGCACCCTGTGTGTTCGTGTGTGTGTGTTGTATGGTGCGTATGTCCACATCCACACGCACTACAACCCCCCAGGGCATACTGAAGCATGCTGTCTGATGTCTGACAACTCCTCATAGTCTTTGTCCATATGACCTCCATATGACCCGTGTGGTGCATGTGATACCTGCACATTGATGTGTTGTGGCAATCTCACTAGTGATGAGTTGCATTCCTGGCCCTGTCAAGTGTGTCAATGTGTGTGTGTCCCTGTGTGAGTGTGCCTGTGTTGACGGTGGCACTTGTTCATGCAGACAGGCACATTTATGTCACCTACTGTATATCTACTGTATCCCTGTTGCAGATGTCACTCACCATCACGTTTATGTTCTGAGTGTACCACATTAGGTAATCCATGTGGTGCATCCAATAACTACATCGAACTGTGATAGCACTACATAGTTGTCAGAGGTTTGATACCCTGTGCTGGTAGGTGTGTGACACAAGCATGCTTCAGTTTTACTCTCCCACCCCTCCCTGACATGTATTTGCCTCTGTCTGCCTCCCCCACTCCCCTCTCTGGTGGATGTGGATACCCACACTTGGCTTGCTTAGGCAGCAGCATGTGTATTTTAAGTGATGCTCATGATCAGCTGATGGCCTCTGCATAAATTGCAGCCTTCCCCTAGCTGAGTGCATGTGGAACAGCTGTGGTAACATTCCCATAGACAATTGCATGGAAATACACTCCAATACCTAGGAACATCATGGTGGTGTCGGCCCTTTTCAGTCACTGTGAGCAGGAACTAGATCTGTTGTTTGGCAAACAGCATTTCAGATGGATTGGGGATTTACCTCTAACAACATACACTGTGGAAAGAGGGCAACAAACAGGAGGGGGATGTGCCTGACCTGACTACAGACTGTAAGTGCTGCTATACTACATTTGGAGTAATGTTGGTTTAACAGTGTTTGTCTGGATATGGCTGCTGTACATGTCGCAATACCTGCCATGTCAGTTCCATGTATATGAGGAATCTTCATCTGCAGAGTCATCTGCAGACTGGGCAGTGTTGTGCCTTTGGTTTCATGTTTTATCCACAGTGCATCTATCTGTGGAATGCAGACGGTAGTGTGAGGACTGCAGTATGTAGATGGTAAAGGCCGTGACAGTTACTGACTTCATATCCCTCATAGGACATATGTCGCAACAAACCCTGTTACAATGGAAAATATATGAGGTTATCACAGCAACATGTCTATACCAGCCTGTGTATGTGCTTTCAGCCACACCTCTGTCAACCTCTGTACATATGGCGTGCATTAAGTGGTGCATATGTGCTGTACAGCATACATAGTGTCATCATATCAGATAACAAGCCAGTGATATATCAGATTGCTACACATGTCATGTACAGTAGGGGTTATATTTCATGACATAAGCTAGACATTCTGTGGATGTTTGTACAGTACTGAGGTCTGTGTAGTGATGGTGAATATCGGCAGTGTGTGTATTGTTAATATGTACTTTATCCTGTGTACAGACTGTGGTAGATGTCATTGTTCTAGCTCCCCTTCAATAAGATGTTACATGCTCCCCCACTGTATGGTACTGTTTTGCTGTTCATGTTTGTAAGTCCATACACACACATGCCCCATACCAATTACAGCCATCATAACAAACTGTGTAGCAGCCCAGTATATGTAGGGTCAGTTTATGAGTGGCACATAAGAGGATGGTGTAGTACAGAAATTCCATTTACTGTAATATTATTCTAGCTTACCATATGTGGCTGTGGCTGTGTTCACATTGGTTGTGGTTATGCACTGTCACACAGGTGTATCTTACCCTGTGCTGTGACATGGCTGTTGAGCCTGATATATATCCAGGTACATGTGCATTCCCCCATACAAGACATAGGCCAGTGTTGAGCCAGTCTGCCTGTAGCCTGCACAGTGCATTGTTACATGTCTAGCAGCTCAGTATGCTTAACCAGTGGGATATCATGTGCATATACTTGCCAGATGTACTGCTGCCAGGCCTCCCTTAAAAGTCATGTTTGTCAGACAGAGCAGTGGGATGCTGTACAGATGTATGTCAATATCTAGTGGGTAGTATGTGTCCAGGGCACCCTGTACCAGCAGTCATTATGCATCAGGCCGGACAGGAGTGTTTGAATCAAACACCAATGGTGCCAAATGTATACCAGTCATTATGTCTTATACCCATCTACATGGCTGTCTACATCCATATTGTCAGGCCTGGTACACATGTTGTGCACTAAGGGATTATGTGTATACATCTGGACTGTACAGGGTGTGTCCAAAGTTCCACATATAGTGGCCAATATCTCTGCTGCACTCCACAGGGCATTACATGCTAGCGGCAGTACTTTACAATGATTTCCTTAGGATGTCTGTCAGTAGCCAATGGCACATGTCATAAGCAGATGTCACCTTCCACACACACCATGTCTGTGAAGACAATCCCAATGACAGTAGCAACAGTCTAGAAATATACCTGCTACACATACCTGACATCCCCTTGCACTAAGACTTTGGGACTATAGGGGCTGGGGTAGGGCTACACTCCATGTCCAGGGCATATGGTGGAAATATATGTACATATACTTATCCAGATAGCCATATATATATAATTACACATGTGTACTACTTCCAATTACCACTGTCATGCCAACCACCCACTATAAATCCCTACAGCATGTGGGCGTGATTGCTTCACATTTCCTGTGTGATGGACATCCTTCCTGTGTGTGGGCATCAGTGTTACAGACAGCAGGTAGCAATACCTCTGACAGGAGAACCTGCACACTCAGAGTGGCCGCATATTTGTAGGAGGATCAGGAACTACAGGCAGACTGTGAGTAGAGTTGTGTTATGCTTTGCATGGTACTGGTGTTACAGGGTGTGTATGTGTGTACATACTAATGTACCTTGGAATGCAATCTGTCTGCATAGCTCACTACTGTGGGCCTATCTTCAAGATGGAGAGAGGCATGCCTATCATGTGTTGTCCATCCACCACACAGGTCCTGTGTCAGATATTACACTGGCAGTGTGTGTGTTGCATGCTATCAGTACATGGCTACATCCATTTCTATTTCTAACCTCAATTCCCTGACTAAGGGTCTGTTACAGACTATCCTGTAACACCAGCACTTTGCTTAGTGTATGGCAACAGTGTTCCGCATATGTGCCTGTGTTCCAACCTCTGTCCCTATCTACATACCAAACTTTGCACATTTGTCATGCTGTTGGGGGTTGTTCTGTAGTGGGCTGTCAGTAAATCACACTGCCATTGCTGCCATTAGTCCACTGCTGTTGTATCCCCCACAAATACAGTGGGGCTGGGGCCATATATGTGTGGGCACCACCTACACATCACGTGTGCCCTTATGCACTGCAGAGGCCAGTGTATGTAACAGTGTTATATGGGCCTGTATTATTGAGTCTAGGTGGGGAGCACCATAAATGACCTAGGCTGTTACAAAATGTGAGGGTATCAGGGGTAAGCTGCCACAAGGTATCTGGATGTACAGTACTGTATACTTCACCTATATTGACATTACTTAAATGACTCGGGGTACTGCAAGCCTACTGCCTCCTGCCATACAGACTGTTATGTTTGTTATTCCTTGTTATATACCAGTTACAACCCATTTGATCACAAAACGTCTTTACCTCCTACGGAGTTTGTACAGTGTGTCGATAGAGGCTGCTGAACTACACACCTGCAGTATATATTGTTGATTGTGTGGTATCCTGTGGCCCAGTCTGTATTCACTATTGTAGATTTTGTAGGGCTTGGCCTGGACAGCAACAGTTGTGAACCTTTCCAGACTACTGTATTAGTGTAGCTGTTTCACAGTTGCAGTACTCTGTTTATATGGTTGTCGGTATCTGAACAGCTATATGACATGGCATATAGAACTGTTATAGTACACAATTAAAGGATTCCCATTTCTGCAAACCTCTGTGTGGTGTCTTTCCTATGACCTTTCTATGGGTATATGTTGCAGGCAAGGAATGACATTAATATGTGTGGCCCATACAGTGTCCAGTAGTTCAGGTGTTAACTGTAGGCATAGTGGCTGTCCCATACTGTGTGCACCTTCTACAAATGAATCTTACTGTACATATATCTGCATGTGTATGTGTAGTCACTTGTATATGTATATATATATATATATATATATATATATATATATATATATATATATATATATATATATACATATATCTGTATCTGCATATCTGTGTCTGTGTATCTGTATCCTGGGGATTTTGATGGCTTCCACATAGTACATGTCCTATGAGAGACAGAGTGCACTTGGTAGTGTATTGCAGGGTGCATGTGTTTGGCTATGGGGGGTTTGCCTATTTGTAGAAGACGTATAGTGTGCGGGGCCTCTCAGCTCCATTAACGGTGCATGTGGACATATGTGTATTTGTTAATCTGCAATTGCTATCTACAGATGTATGGCCATATATATACCTATATATATATATATATATATATATATATATATATATATATATATATATATATATATATATATATACCTATATATATATATATATATACATGCATATACCTATATATATATATATATATATATATATATATATATATCTGATATATGATTACCACATAATCGATCATACCCGACATGAGAACACTGACAATCACCGACAGCTGACGCCGACGACTAGGAACGCCGACATCCATGTGCTACATGCTCGCTCCTACCAGGTTCCAGGTAATGTAAATAGTTGTCTGCCATCAGCATAACGTTATTTTCCTGTGAGTATACTGTATGATTTATGCTGATGACAGACAACTATTTACATTACCTGGAACCTGGTAGGAGCGAGAGGCGCTATTAGCACATGGATGTCGGCGTCGGTTATGTCAGCTGTCGGTGATGTGGATTGTCGGTGTTCTCGTGTCGGGTAAGTGATTGTCGATTATGTGGTATGTCGACGAACTCAGGTAGAACCATATATATATATATATATATATATATATATATATATATATGTATATATATATATATATATATATATATATATCCTAACAGATATATAGCATGTCCGTATATACCTACATAGATATATGTCTGCATACACATATGTAACTTGCTGTGTATATGTAGACATATAGATGTCGACACATATGTGTCGATTTAGGCATATGCATGCAAATATGTGCATATATAGTGATATATATGTATATAGAGTTAGTAAAACAAAATATATAGCTATATATATGTATAGATATGCATATATATTTATGCTGTATCTGTTAAGATTTTAATATAGTTACACACACAGACATCTAGATGTTGGTATACATTCTATTTTCTGTTGCATGACAAGAATGGATGATATGGTTCTGAAAACACTTAAGTTCTGTCAATCTGTTATGGCTAAGTGGTACATCATCCTGTCTAGGTGTGCAGGGTCCTTCTTTTGAGCCTTGCAAGAGCTGTTTATTTTGTTGCTGGGCAGAACATGGCCCATTAGATACAGAGTGATTAAGGCACTTTAAAGCAGTTGTAAGCAGGTTTGCGTGGGTTTGCATGGAGGTAAGCATTGCCTACACAGGTTAAGCAATTTAGAAGCTAACTGAGTGTATGAAAACGTAAGTGGAGGCTCTGAGTGCTTACCATCATGCAAACCCACTTACAACTGGCTTTAAAGTGCCTTAATCACTCTGTATCCAACGGGCCGTGTTCTGCCCAGAAACAAAATAAACAGCTCCTGCAAGGCTGGAAACCAGGATCCTTCACACCATACACAAAGTGATTTACTACTAATCCATGGCAGATATGCATAATCAGGATGTTTTGCATACATATCATCCAGCCCAGGTATACAACACTCCAGGGAATGTATCCCGCCATGTAGATGTATTTGTGTGTGTATATATTCATCTTTAAATGGATATAACATATCTATATATGTAGATATAGCTATAGAAATATATATATATATATATATATATATATATATATATATATATATATATACACATATATACATAGATACCGCAGTGGTGGTGCTGCGGTAGCATTGTCACCTCATAGCAAGATGTCGTCCCGTTCGATTCTCAGCTAGAGCATCTTCTGTGTGGAGGCATATGTGAATGGGGCGTGCCTTCGTTGAAGGTTGTGCGTCAGGGCTGGTAACGCGGTATGTAAAAATCCACTACCAATCATTAGCGGATCAGAGTTCTGCTGTGGTGAGCCCTAACCAGGAAAAGCAGAAAAACACAAACAAACAACATATATACATAGATATGTATACATCAATAGATACATATGTATACACCCATATGTCCACATATATACAGCACTAAAAATGCATATATGTAAGCATATATGTAGTTCACCTTTCAAAGGGACAAATTCATGTCTCTGAAAGCTGGAAAGCCGAAAGTATGTTTTCAACATTGCACAATCTTGCAATTAATGCATCAAATGTGCAATGAAAGAATGTCACTATGCATTCATTCATTGCAGATTTGGCAATTTGGGTGTGGATGGCACTATAGTGGGGATGGGGAATATTTTCCTAGCCCCACTGTAGTGCAAAATCAGAGTTAGTATATCACAGTAGGGGGGTTGTGGGGGGCCCTGCCCCCCAGATGGGGGGGGTGCAAGGTGGCTTGCACCCCTGCATTACAATATGTATTCCAACTTGCAGTTCGAGAATCAGCAAAGCTGCCTTAAGATTTGCTGTATTTTTGGGGGTG